>NW_025814765.1:0-20832 GCF_018902025.1 Drosophila willistoni
AGAAGTTGATGAAACGATTGGAGGACGCGAATGTGTATCGACTTTTGTGTCTTTACTTGAAAAAGTTTCCATTTCCTCAAATGTAATTAACTTCACTTTAGATAATGTATCTGTTTTTATGAATACCTATTTTTTGTATATACGAAGAGCATTCCAAAACTAAGAGGACCTTCTAAATTGATATTTTTCGGCACGTTGGTAAACACTTCGCAAAAAACTGTATGACTCGGGGTTTTCGGGAATTTTGGCGGCGGTTGTCCATTTCGACCAACTTTTGAGTCCTCTCCTCCGATTTATTTGAGACGTTGTCGAACTTGCCACTGTAACTTTAAACATGTTCCCAGGAACAATACTGATTCATCCTGTCAGCTTGCAACATTTGAAGGTTACGCATCTGTCAATGGAACTCTGGACACAGTCTCTAAACGGTCTCCCACAAGTCTAAGTTTGTTTTTTGCCAGGTACTTTTCTTTACCGGTCGCAGACATTTTCGAATCAAAAATCAAATCGCCCTAATCGAAGATCATAGGGAAGTCAATACCGGAAAAGCCATTTAAAATCCGATCCGATGACGAAATTTTTGCTAATTTGTCTTTTTAATACCTTGACGAAGTGCCTTAGAAATATTGTCCCAATCTGAAATTGTTTATCACTTGGTGCATTCGAAAAGTATTTATTTATATTCTGTGTAAATGGGTCCACTTTATTTTCTTCTCTTTCTATATTTTGTAGAGCTGAGTGTATTGGAAAATATGCATCGAAACATTTGACACCTGAAGAACAAAATCGCATTTCCTCGAAGATTATTTCGTATCATATTCGTAGCAATAGAAATGTTTACTGAATTATTAAAATCGGATGTACAATTTTCCATCAATAAAATCCTAGAGGACTTATCCTTCATTTAGAAATAATTGAAGATGGATGGTGAGAGTAAATTAAGTGAATTGACAAATAATAATATTATATCAAAATATCCTTCATTGCATTTACAGGATTTTTGAAGCTATAGTTGATTTTTATTACACAGTGAAGAATCGAAACAAAATCATTTCTGAATTTATGCAGTTTAACAATGAATTATCCGAGAGCCATCCACGTTATCTAGCCAACTCCAAGGAGCACACACTTAAATTTTGCATTGCCTCTGCTTTGATGTCCATCGACGGAAAATATGAATGTTTAGATTTGTTTATGGACAGCATTACTTTCACCCCATGAGCAGTTAAATATTACATGCCTTTATGAAGTATTAGTAGCAAAACATTTAGAATATCCACAAATCCTTATTGAGGCGCTTGCAGTCTATAGCTACTTTACAGCCAAATCAACAAATGTCCTTACTTTCCGTTACACATTGGTTATTAAATAATAATTCTGAAAATTGGAACGACCACATTGATGAATTCTTACAATGCTTGGTGCCTCTTACGGAAGCAGAAAACTTAGAAGTTCGTCAATTCACAACACTGATTATACAAAAATTGTTTACAGAATATATAAGCTCGGGGTAAGCTTAAATAATTCGTGTTAAAGAAATAAATTTATTATATTTTTAAATTTATTTTTAGAAATGGGCATTTAAATGAATCTATACAGAAAATTTTAAAGGATCAAATAGCAAATGAATCGGTTTTACCTCATGTGAAAGTTCGTCTCCTGTTACCTAAATGGATTGGAAATCACTGGACAAAACATAACTTTTGGTTTGCTTTTACTATGGAAAATCGTGTAGTAAGATATAATAATAAAGAAAACGAAAAAATAGTGCATGAATTCCGAAAAGCTTTCAAATCAACATCCATCCATCCTGGTGGAGTTCCACCAGTGAATGAAGATATGCCAAGCATTAAACAAATTAACGATACATATCCCAAGTCCAATCTAACCTGCTGGAATACATCGGCTGCATCCGAGCCAGGAGTTGTTCCCTTAGTCCGTGGAACAAGTTCATCTCAATCTGATGGCGAACTTATTGTATTATCCACTCGCAATCATAATGAAGCCAGCTTAAATGACTTGATGGAAACGTGCAATGCGTTTGGCGTTCGAACTTTGGTATTGAACAAGTTGACAAATTTAGGGTAGTCTTTTCCATTTACTTCGTTATGCATATTTGTAATTAACATTTCTTTACAAATATTACAGAATCAGAGCTGCAGGTGAACTAACAATATGGCTAAAAGAACCTGAGTCGTTGCATGAATATTTGCGTGAGAAAAAAATGAAAAATTATAAAATTGTTGGCATAGAAAATATGGAAAGATCATATAAATTGGCTTCATCTCAGAAGACTATTTTGGTTCTTGGGTGAGTGAATCTTAGATTTAACAATCCGAATTTATTAATAACTTTTAGCATCTTTTAAGTGAGGATCAACAAGGCACAGCGGACAATTTGAAGGACTTGTTAGATTCAACAATTGTATTACCACTGACTGATGTGAAAAATTTACAAAATATGGCAATATATTTGTGTTCTCAGCCAGGTCCTGAAATGTGGTAAAAAGATTTTCCTATGTGAATTTTTACTTTTACAAATTGTCAATTATTCGTTATAAAATATTACAGAATCAGAACTGCAGGTAGATTATTTATCACATATTAACCAAATTGATAATTGATATTAAGATAAATAATCTACCTAACGACTAAAGTTGTTACCCAATTTGGTTAATATGTGATAAATAATCTACCTGCAGTTCTGATGTTCCTTTAGTCCGTGGAACAAGTTCATCTCAATCTGATGGCGAACTTATTGTATTATCCACTCGCAATCATAATGAAGCCAGCTTAGATGACTTAAAGGAAACGTGCAATGCGTTTGGCGTTCGAACTTTGGTATTGAGCAAGGTGACAAATTTAGAGTGAGTCTTTACCATATTTTTCATTATACATACATATTTATAATAAACATTTTGTTAAAAATATTACAGAATCAGAGCTGCAGGTGAACTAGGAATACGGCTAGGAGAACCTGAGTCGTTGCATGAATATTTGCGTGAGAAAAAAATGAAAAATTATAAAATTGTTGGCATAGAAAATATGGAAAGATCACATAAATTGGCTTCAACTCAGAAGACAATTTTGGTTCTTGGGTGAGTGAATCTTAGAATTAACAATCCAAATTTATTAATAACTTTCACCATCTTTTTTAAGTGAGGATCATCAAGGCACAGCGGACAATTTGAAGGACTTGTTAGATTCAACAATTGTATTACCACTGTCGGATGTGAAAAGTTCACAAAATATGGCAATATATTTTTGTTCTTAGCCATACAACGTTGTTAGTTAATATTAATTAATTTTATTCACTTTTGTCTTAAATATTTTTATTCCTAGAGCATTGTAGTCAAAGTCGACGAGACAACTTTTTATGTTTTTCTATTAGAGTGTAAATTCGATTGTATCATTAACCAACAACAATTATTAAAAAAGGATTCAGAAAATTACGGCGAAAAACATATTACATCAATCAAAATGGAATTGACCTGAAATGCTTATGGCATGTTCTAAGGTTACTTATGAGCGAGAAAAAGTTCGTATTTAAATTTATGTTCAAAGTTGTGTTTAAAATAATCTTTTGATTAAAAATCCATAAAATTAAAAACATATTTCCAAATTTAATCTGCGTGTTCATACCTTCTATAAGGGTATAAAATACATTAATTTAGTTATCAATTTAGTTGAAATATAAGAACATCTAAAGTAGACAGTTTAAAATTTGCATTGATGTAGGGGAAAATATGTGTCTGTAAACATTAGGAATATTTTAAATAAACCCGCTCCTCGTCTCAGTGAATTTCCCCGATAACCGAATTTGGGCACACTAAAAGGGTATAATACGCTAAGGCGGGGTACGGGCACACTCTCTTGAATATAGTCATAAGACGCATGTGCACTTAATTTAAAAATAAATAAAAATCCGGAATATAAAGACAATCCCAAGGGATTAATTACTTTAAAAAGTAGAGAGTTTACAAATCAGGTGTGGAGTTTGCCCTAAAGAACGTATTTTCATGAAATACACCCGAGATCATTAAATTAAACAAAACCGCATTGTTTGAGTTGCTAGCGGCCAAGGAAGTACCTTGCGACAAAGAAGCGTCAATTACCAATTGCGAGCATTGGTAAAACAAGTCATGGCACAGAATCAGTCTGGAGAGAGTGATGTACCTGAAGAGCAGGCAGTCAGCCCAGCAGTGTCTGCAAATGTGCTTGCCGGACAACTTGTGGATGTTGTCCGGAGCCTCTTATTGAGCAGCGCGGCGTGGGAAACATTGAGCATCCAAGTACACCGGATCAAGTGGTTGCTAACCAGTCGCCGACGATGTCTTGTGAGACCTCTGTAGGACCAGACGCGAACGTGCATGTTCGTTGAAAGCGCACAAGCGGCGAAACCGACGAATTGGCTTCGATTCTTAGTAGCATCGAATTGTATACAGCACGTAAAAATCTGGCGGAGCTAAAAACACGTGTTATGGAGCTGGAGGAGAACTTAAGCGGACCGGATTATAATTGCCGCATGAACTTGAAAGATGTCGAAACTACTGTACCTAAATTCTCTGGTGATGGTGATCTGTCCATTCACGTATGGATTCGTGAGCATGAGAAAGCAGCAAGAGTGTATGTACTGAGTGATGCCCAATGTTGGTCGTTGGGCAAACCGACTGCTGGAGGGATCTGCTAAAGCATACATGACATATGAAAGGACTACAACCTGGAGCGAGCTGAAGGATGCCCTTGTGAAGGTATTTGGCCTACAAATGACAAACTACGAGATTGCTAACCAGATGAGGAAGCGCTCAATTGGCAAAGGAGAGTCACTCTTGCAGTATTTCATCATTATGCGAAATATTGCTCAGCAGGGCAATTTTGAAGACACCGATGTGGTCAAATACATTGTTGACGGACTACAAGATCGAGCCGGATTGTCAGCTCCTTTGTATTATTGTACTTCTCTGAACGAATTGCGAGAGAAGATGATGCGATTTCAAACTGTTCAGCCACCAGCCAAAAACTACGTTCCTCAGGCTCGTCAGCTTCAGACCGTGCGCAGGCCATTACGCCTGCTGCAAAGGATAAGAGATGTTTCAATTGCCGCCAGATTGGTCACTTAATGTTTGACTGTCCACGCCCGGAGAGACCAAAAGGATGTTGCTATCGGTGCTTCAAAGTGGGCCATCAGTACCGGAATTGTCCAATGCGAACCCAGATCGCCGCCATGAGCTCTAGTGAAGACCCGGACACCATTGATGATAAGTCATTTATTCAATTAGTAAGTTTAAGAATATCTTGTAAAGGGGGGGATGCACTGATGTTAATAATATTTTTGCCCTATTAGATTCCGGAAGCCCAGTAACTTTTGCCAGTAGAGCGTTGATGCCGCATTTAGATTGCGATAAATTAGTTAAAAGTTCTTTTCATGGACTGAGCGGTGGCTCTATTCTGACTTTTGGAACAGTCAAATGTTTAGTTCTGTTTTGCAAAAAATATTATGAAATTCAATTTTTAGTTATTCCCGATAATATTATGCCGACGCAACTACTTCTTGGTAGAGAACGCCTTGAATAAAATAGGTCTTAAGTTCTCATTGATTGAAAATGTAAGAAAGTATGAAAAGAATTCCGCATCATTAAAGAGTACCATTGCTTTTGTTTACAAATCCTTCTGTGCATCCCTGTTTACTAAATATCCTAAGCATAATACCATTAGTAATAACTCCACTGATCTAGATAATAATTGTAATAACCCTAATGTAAACACGAATGCATCCCCCGTTTCGAGAATGGCTAACAGAGTTGCAAACTGTTTGTGCAACGCTGTCAGATACCGGGAATACTACTGTTGGCAGTGAATTTGGATTAGGCGCGATGCGTGAGTGCCCAGACATTGTGCATGAGCATTACATTGACCGATTTTCAATTAATTACGGGTTGCCTAAATATAAGATGAGAATATGTCTGACAGATACAACACCATTTCATAGTAGTCCTAGAAGGTTATCATATTATGAAAGAGGAATCGTTTCTAAAACGGTTAGTGAGTTGTTAGCCAATAATGTAATCCGACCAAGCAACTCCCCTTATGCGTCCGCCATCGTCCTAGTGCGAAAAAAGGATGGCAATATACGAATGTGCGTTGATTATCGAGGTTTAAATAAGAAGACTGTGGGGGATAATTTTCCATTGCCTTTGATAGAAGATTGTTTTCTCCGTCATAGATTTGAAAAGTGGCTTTTACCATGTAGGCATGGAAGAGGATTCAATTAAATACACAGCATTCGTTACACCCGATGGGCAGTTCGAATATCTGAGAATGCCTTTAGACTCTAAAGAACGGACCAACTGTATTTCAGAGATTTATATCGAACATACTTACAATTAGTGATATGATTGGAGATCGAGAACTTGTAGTATATATGGACGACATTATTCTTGCCACCCGCACCGTAGATCAGCATCTTAAGTTGTTAGCAAAACTGTTAGATCGTTTTATTCAGTACAATTTAGAGCTCAATTTGAAGAAAAGCATTTTCCTACAGAAGAGCATAGATTATTTAGGATATGAAGTACGTGAAAAGGGAATTTTACCAAATAATACACATTTAAAAGCTATTCAAGAATACCCAGAACCACTTAACAGCAAAGCATTACACTCGTGTTCCGAATTTCTCCCGCATAGCTAAACCGTTAACTGAGTTGCTTAAAACAAGGTGGTCCATTTCCGATGAACAAAACCGCTAAAAATGTATTTCTTACATTAAGATCCGCTTTATCCAGTCCGCCCGTATTATCTATCTTTAACCCTAGCTACGAAACTGAGTTGCATACTGACGCCAGTTCAAATGGCTTTGGTGCCTCTTTGATGCAAAGACAGACTGATGGTAAAATGCATCCAGTCTCTTATTATTCCCGAAAGGCGACAGCCGCCGAGTCCCGTTATCACAGTTTTGAGCTTGAAACTTTGGCCATAATATATGCCGTGCGCCGATTTCGCGTTTATTTAGAACACAGACCATTTTTGATCGTTACCGATTGTAATTCATTGGTCCAAACCTTGAGTAAAAAATCAATAAATCCCCGCATTGCGCGGTGGTCGTTGGAATTGGAAAACTTTGATTATACCATAGCTCACAGACCCGGTTCAAACATGGGCCATGTAGACGCATTAAGTCGGCAAACCGAGTTGTTAGAGAATATTGTAGAAGGTGATTTTGATCCTTGCGATTTATTAGTGAAGAGAGACCAGAATGCCCCAATTGAACCTTGTGAACCGCATATTACTTTTGAGGAAAGTTGCGTTAAACCGTGTGAGTCTGGTAGAGATTTGACCAAGCTGTGTGCCATTCAAGATGATAGTTGCGTTGAATCATGTGAGTTAGTTAAACCGCCTGAGTAGAGATTTGACCAAGCTGTGTGCCATTCAAGATGATAGTTGCTTTGAATCATGTGAGTTAGTTAAACCGCCTGAGTTTGAAAGCGATTTTATAGAACCGTGTGTCCCCTCAGAGAAAAATGAGTTTAGTAGAGATTCGATTAGACCGTATGCCGTTTTAGAACAGAGTTGTTCCGAATCGTGTGAGATAAAACCTTGTGAGATAAAACCTTGTGAGATAAAACCTTGTGAGATAAAACCGTTTTAGACAAAACCGTGTGAGATAGACCCTTGTGAGATAAAACCGTTTGAGACAAAACCGTTTGAGACAAAACCGTGTGAGACAGACCCGTGTGAGATAAAACCGTGCGAGATAAAACCGTTTGAGATAAAACCGTGTGAGATAGACCTGTGTGAGAAAAACCCGTGTGAGAAAAACCCGTGTAAGTTAGACCCGTTTGAGAAAAACCCGTGGAAGATAGACCCGTGTGAGATAAACCCGTGTAAAATAGAACCATGTGCTCCTTTAGGGAAGAATTATTTACGAACGTTTAGAAAGAAGTCGGTTAAAACTGGTTAAGAATAAACCTTGCGTTTCTTTTAATGAAAGTTCTGTTGATCCGAGATTGAGTAACCAATCGAAAGAAGTGACCAGCTCGATCGAAATGAGTCGGCAAACCTGGTTGGTGTAGTGGGTGCGTCTCCGCAAGATGTTGATTTATTATTGCAGTCAGAACAAATAAGAGATCCGGATATCCGTAAACTAAGAGAAAATTTAGAAAAAGGCAATGATGTTGGATTTGAGTTAATAGATGGTATAGTGTACAAAAGAAATGCTAAGGAAATACTGTGTTTGTATGCACCGGCTCGCATGCAAGGGAAATTAATAAGAAGGTGTCACGAGAAACTAGGTCACTTAGGCGTTGAGAAATGTGTAAACAATTTGAAAGAAAAATACTGGTTCCCATTAATGAATCCAAAGGTTGAGTCGTTTATAAAAGATTGTCTGCCGTGTATTCTACATAGTGTTCCAAGAACTATACATAATAGAACCTTGCATAGTATTCCGAAAAGTCCGATTCCATTTGATACTATCCATGTTGACCACTTAGGTTCCTTACCGAGTGTTACATCAAAAAGAAAGCACCTTTTGGTAGTGATTGACGCATTTACAAAGTTTGTCAAATTGTATCCCGTAAATTCCACTAGTACCAAAGAAGTAACCGCCGCGTTAGAAAAATATTTTGATTATTATAGCCGACCAAGAAGAGTTATATCCGACAGAGTTTGAGTTTGCTGAGTTTGTAGAAAATCGAAATATTGACCACATTAAAGTAGCGACTGCTGCCCCTCAAGCCAATGGGCAGGTCGAACGTGTGAACCGTGTGTTGACCCCAATGTTGGGAAAGCTGTCAGAACCTTTAGCCCAAGCCGATTGGTATAAATTAGTTAATCGTGTCGAGTTCGCAATTAATAACTCAGTGCAGTGTAGTACCGGTAAAACTCCGTCAATGTTGTTGTTTGGTTGCGATCAGCGAGGCCCATTAGTAGACGAATTAACCGAGTATCTTGACGAGAAATTTAGTTCAGAAAACCCCTGTAACCTTGAGGCCACTAGGCAAGAGGCAAGTGCGAAATTCAATTATCGCAGGAGCACAATGAAAAGCGGTACGCCTTAAGGCATAGGGCACCATTATCCTATAGAGTCAATGATTTTGTTGCCATTCGCAATGTAGATGTCACTCCCGGGTCGTGCAAAAAGTTCGCTCCTAAATACCGTGGTCCTTATAAGATAAATCGAGTTCTTCCAAATGACCGTTACGAAGTCACTGATATTGACGATTGTCAACTTACTCAATTGCCCTACAAAGGTATCTTAGAATCAGCCCGACTCAAGCAGTGGATGCATGCGTGTGATTAAACTGTGAGTTTCTGTTTGTAATATGTATTTGATAAGCAGTATTTATATGTATATTGTATGTATTGTATACATGTATATTGTATGTTGTATGTTTGTTGAATTGTATGATCGAGTTCGATCAAATGTCAGGATTGGCCGAATGTAAGCATTAGAAATATTTTAAATAAGCCCGCTCCTCGTCTCAGTAAATTTCCCCGATAACCGAATTTGGGCACACTAAAAGGGTATAATACGCTAAGGCGGGGTACGGGCACACTCTCTTGAATATAGTCAATAAGACCGCATGTGCACTTAATTTGAAAATAAATAAAATCCGGAAATATAAAGACAATCCCAAGGGATTAATTACTTTAAAAAGTAGAGAGTTTACAGTATGTTGTTTAAATTTACAGTTAAATAATGATATTCGAAATCTAAGGGTAAATCCATGGTTCCGGTTTTGAATACAACATATCCATTAGGTGCCTTTATGGGATTAATTTCAATGCTTTGATTATGCGTCGAGTGTACCATTGATAAGAGTAGAAATAGTAATGTTGGTATCTCTGAATTTAATTAGTATATTTACTTTGATGAGTTTTCTTTTTCTTTTTGAATTTCGATTTGTAGTGTGTTGTTTGTCTACCTCGGTTTGTGTCAATATAATGTTTGTCGTCAACTTGGGTAATTTCACCTGTTTTCTTAAAGGCTGTTGTCGTTTTCGATCTAACTAAAGGGGCTTGTTTATACTGTGTATTTATTTCAAAATCGTTCCTATTTTCATTTAATTTATCAATTTGTTTTGCTTTGTTAGCTCGTGTATTATAAAGAGGTGTGCCTGCGTAAATAAAGATATCTGCTGGTGTTCTGTTTGTCGTTAGATGTTTAGTTTTATGGATATATGTGTAAAGGATAGTTTCAAATTTAGTTTGTTTGTCTTCTATACTAGATTCTGCATTAATAACTCTTAGCTTTTCGTTTACAGTCCTGTGGAATCTTTCCACGTCTGAAACACTATTTTTGCTCGATGTTATACTTATATTAACGTTTTCTGATTGTAGCCAATTTTGAAGTGCTTTGCAAATGAAAGCTGAGTCTTTATCTGCTTTGATTTCTAACGGTTTACCCATATCGTTAATTTAATTTTTGTGATTGCCCTTTTTGTTTCAAGCTAATCTCGACTTTTAACTTCGACTAAAGTTGCGTACTTTGAATAAATATCTATACAAGATAAAAATTGTTGATTGTCGATTAAATAGAAATCCATCACGTATTTTTCTCTAGCGTTAAATATCTCTGGGGTGGTTTCAAAAGATAATTTGGTATTTCGGTTTTCTGATTTTGATAAATTGCAAATATGGCATTCATTAATGAAGTTTTGAATTAATTTTTGATAGTCTGGATAATAGTATTTATCTTTAAACCAGTTTTGAGTTTTAGTGATACTGGATGAAGTAGTGATTTATGATTTTTAAGAATAATTTCTTTGAATTCTGCATAAGTGGAAATGTCTTTTAATTTGTAAGTGGTTCTCAATGTTTTTGTTTGGCTGTCTGGACTAATTATTTCAAGCATGAAGTATTTGAAAATCTGTGTCGTTTTGAATTTAAGTGCGTTATTTTTTGAGCATAAATATTCCTTAATAATTTCTTTAGCAAACTGATTGGTCATTTCTACATATGATATTTCTATTTTCGTTTTGTGAAAATAGTGAGTAACGTTGACTTTATTTTCGTTGCATTTATTAAATTCTATTTGACGATTGTAGAAATTCAGGGTTTTTCTGAAATGGGTATTAGGTTTTCGTTATCTTCTTGAGCACTATGTACTGTAGCTCTAGAACTACTTATTTTGAAGAGGTATAACCTAAAATATTTGGTTTCCCATACGATAGATAGTAGTTCCTTTTCTATGGCTAAATAATTAAGTTCATGTTGGTTTAATGTTCTACTACCATAAGAAATAGGTCTATGGTCCTATGAGAGGAAACCACCTAAAGCTATATTGCTAGCATCAGCGGTTAGAAAAAATGGTTTTTTAAAATCGGGATATGCGAGTATGGGATCATTCATAAGGAGGCATTTTAATTTTTCAAAGGATTGCAAACTCCCTACTTTTTAAAGTAATTAATCCCTTGGGATTGTCTTTATATTTCCGGATTTTATTTATTTTCAAATTAAGTTCACATGCGGTCTTATTGACTATATTCAAGAGAGTGTGCCCGTACCCCGCCTTAGTGCATTATACCCTTTTAGTGTGACCAAATTCGGTTATCGGGGAAATTCACTGAGACGAAGAGCGGGCTTATTTAAAAATATTCTTAATGTTTACATTCGGCCAATCCTGACATTTGATCGACATCGATCATACAATATAATACAATACTGCTTATCAAATACATATTTCAAACAGAAACTCTCAGTTTTATCACACGCATGCATCCACGGCTTGAGTCGGGCTGATTCTAAGATACCTTTGTAGCGCAATTGAGTAAGTTGACAATCGTCAATATCAGTGACTTCGTAACGGTCATTTGGAAGAACTCGATTTATCTTATAAGGACCACGGTATTTAGGAGCGAACTTTTTGCACGACCCGGGAGTGACATCTACATTGCGAATGGCAACAAAATCATTGACTCTATAGGATAATGGTGCCCTATGCCTTAAGGAATACCGCTTTTCATTGCGCTCCTGCGATAATTGAATTTTCGCACTTGCCTCTTGCCTAGTGGCCTCAAGGTTACAGGGGTTTTCTGAACTAAATTTCTCGTCAAGATACTCGGTTAATTCGTCTACTAAGGGGCCTCGCTGATCGCAACCAAACAACAACATTGACGGAGTTTTACCGGTACTACACTGCACTGAGTTATTAATTGCGAACTCGACACGATTAACTAATTTATACCAATCGGCTTGGGCTAAAGGTTCTGACAGCTTTCCCAACATTGGGGTCAACACACGGTTCACACGTTCGACCTGCCCATTGGCTTGAGGGGCAGCAGTCGCTACTTTAATGTGGTCAATATTTCGATTTTCTTCAAACTCAGCAAACTCAAACGACGTAAAACACGTACCTCTGTCGGATATAACTCTTCTTGGTCGGCTATAATAATTAAAATATTTTTCTAACGCGGCGGTTACCTCTTTGGTACTAGTGGAATTTACGGGATACAATTTGACAAACTTTGTAAAAGCGTCAATCACTACCAAAAGGTGCTTTCTTTTTGATGTAACACTCGGTAAGGGACCTAAGTGGTCAACATGGATGGTATCAAATGGAATCGGATTTTTCGGAATACTATGCAAGGTTCTATTATGTATAGTTCTTGGAACACTATGTAAAATACACGGCAGACAATCTTTTATAAACGACTCAACCTTTGGATTCATTAATGGGAACCAGTACTTTTCTTTCAAATTGTTTACACATTTCTCAACGCCTAAGTGACCTAGTTTCTCGTGACACCTTCTTATTAATTCCCTTGCATGCGAGCCGGTGCATACAAACACAGTCTTTCCTTAGCATTTCTTTTGTACACTATACCATCTATTAACTCAAATCCAACATCATTGCCTTTTTCTAAATTTTCTCTTAGTTTACGGATATCCGGATCTCTTATTTGTTCTGACTGCAATAATAAATCAACATCTTGCGGAGACGCACCCACTACACCAACCAGGTTTGCCGACTCATTTCGATCGAGCTGGTCACTTCTTTCGATTTGGTTACTCAATCTCGGATCAACAGAACTTTAATTTAAAGAACCGCAAGGTTTATTTTTAACCAGTTTTAACCGACTTCTTTCTAAACATAGCTCACACGGTCTGAAACAACTCTTCGCTAAATGAACACACGGGTTTGTCCCAAACGGTCCTAAATAATTCTTCCCTAAAGGAGCACATGGTTCTATTTTACACGGGTTTATCTTACACGGGTCTATCTTACACGGGTTTTTCTCAAACGGGTGTATCTTACACGGGTTTTTCTCACACAGGTCTATCTCACACGGTTTTGTCTCAAACGGTTTTATCTCACACGGTTTTATCTCACACGGGTCTGTCTCACACGGTTTTGTCTCAAACGGTTTTATCTCACAAGGTTTTATCTCACACGGTTTTGTCTCAAACAGTTTATCTCACAAGGGTCTATCTCACACGGTTTTGTCTCAAACGGTTTTATCTCACAAGGTTTATCTCACATGATTCGGAACAACTCTGTTCTAAAACGGCATACGGTCTAATCGAATCTCTACTAAACTCATTTTTCTCTGAGGGGACACACGGTTCTATAAAATCGCTTTCAAACTCAGGCGATTTAACTAACTCACATGAGTTATCATCTTGAATGGCACACAGCTTGGTCAAATCTCTACCAGACTCACACGGTTTAACGCAACTTTCCTCAAAAGTAATATGCGGTTCACAAGGTTCAATTGGGGCATTCTGGTCTCTCTTCACTAATAAATCGCAAGGATCAAAATCACCTTCTACAATATTCTCTAACAACTCGGTTTGCCGACTTAATGCGTCTACATGGCCCATGTTTGAACCGGGTCTTGAGCAATGGTATAATCAAAGTTTTCCAATTCCAACGACCACCGCGCAATGCGGGGATTTATTGATTTTTTACTCAAGGTTTGGACCAATGAATTACAATCGGTAACGATCAAAAATGGTCTGTGTTCTAAATAAACGCGAAATCGGCGCACGGCATATATTATGGCCAAAGTTTCAAGCTCAAAACTGTGATAACGGGACTCGGCGGCTGTCGCCTTTCGGGAATAATAAGAGACTGGATGCATTTTACCATCAGTCTGTCTTTGCATCAAAGAGGCACCAAAGCCATTTGAACTGGCGTCAGTATGCAACTCAGTTTCGTAGTTAGGGTTAAAGATAGCTAATACGGGCGGACTGGATAAGGCGGATCTTAATGTAAGAAATACATTTTTAGCGGTTTTGTTCATCGGAAATGGACCACCTTGTTTAAGCAACTCAGTTAACGGTTTAGCTATGCGGGAGAAATTCGGAACAAATTTGCGAAAATAAGAGAATAAGCCTAAGCACGAGTGTAACGCTTTGCTGTTAAGTGGTTCTGGGTATTCTTGAATAGCTTTTAAATGTGTATTATTTGGTAAAATTCCTTTTTCACTGACTTCATATCCTAAATAATCAATGCTCTTCTGTAGGAAAATGCTTTTCTTCAAATTGGCTCTAAATTGTACTGAATAAAACGATCTAACAGTTTTGCTAACAACTTAAGATGCTGATCTACGGTGCGGGTGGCAAGAATAATGTCGTCCATATATACTACAAGTTCTCGATCTCTAATCATATCACTAAGTATGTTCGATATAAATCTCTGAAATACAGCTGGTCCGTTCTTTAGACCAAAAGGCATTCTCAGATATTCGAACTGCCCATCGGGTGTAACGAATGCTGTGTATTTAATTGAATCCTCTTCCATGCCTACATGGTAAAACCCACTTTTCAAATCTATGACGGAGAAAACGGTCTTGCTCTCCAGGTATTCTAGGCAATCTTCTATTAAAGGCAATGAAAAATTATCCCTCACAGTCTTCTTATTTAAACCTCGATAATCAACGCACATTCGTATATTGCCAACCTTTTTCGCACTAGGACGATGGCGGACGCATAGGGGGAGTTGCTTGGTCGGATTACATTATTGGCTAACAACTCACTAACCGTTTTAGAAACGATTCCTCTTTCATAATATGATAACCTTCTAGGACTACTATGAAATGGTGTTGTATCTGTCAGACATATTCTCATCTTATATTTAGGCAACCCGTAATTAATTGAAAATCGGTCAATGTAATGCTCATGCACAATGTCTCGGCACTCACGCATCGCGCCTAATCCAAATTCACTGCCAACAGTAGTATTCCCGGTATCTGACAGCGTTGCACAAACAGTTTGCAACTCTGTTAGCATTCTCGAAACGGGGATGCATTCGTGTTTACATTAGGGTTATTACAATTATTATCTAGATTAGTGGTGTTATTACTAATGGTATTAAGCTTAGGATATTTAGTAAACAGGGATGCACAGAAGGATTTGTAAACAAAAGCAATGGTTCTCTTTAATGATGCGGAATTCTTTTCATACTTTCTTACATTTTCAATCAATGAGAACTTAAGACCTATTTTATTCAAGGCGTCTCTACCAAGAAGTAGTTGCGTCGGCATAATATTATCGGGAATAACTAAAAATTGAATTTCATAATATTTTTTGCAAAACAGAACTAAACATTTGACTGTTCCAAAAGTCAAAATAGAGCCACCGCTCAGTCCATGAAAAGAACTTTTAACTAATTTATCGCAATCTAAATGCGGCATCAACGCTCTACTGGCAAAACTTACTGGGCTTCCGGAATCTAATAGGGCAAAAATATTATTAACATCAGTGCATCCCCCTTTACAAGATATTCTTAAACTTACTAATTGAATAAATGACTTATCATCAATGGTGTCCGGGTCTTCATAGAGCTCATGGCGGCGATCTGGGTTCGCATTGGACAATTCCGGTACTGATGGCCCACTTTGAAGCACCGATAGCAACTTCCTTTTGGTCTCTCCGGGCGTGGACAGTCAAACATTAAGTGACCAATCTGGCGGCAATTGAAACATCTCTTATCCTTTGCAGCAGGCGTAATGGCCTGCGCACGGTCTGAAGTCTGACGAGCCTGAGGAACGTAGTTTTTGGCTGGTGGCTGAACTGTTTGAAAACGTATCATCTTCTCTCGCAATTCGTTCAGAGAAGTACAATAATACAAAGGAGCTGACAATCCGGTTCGATCTTGTAGTCCGCCAACAATGTATTTGACCACATCGGTGTCTTCAAAATTGCCCTGCTGAGCAATATTTCGCATAATGATGAAATACTGCAAGAGTGACTCTCCTTTGCCAATTGAGCGCTTCCTCATCTGGTTAGCAATCTCGTAGTTTGTCATTTGTAGGCCAAATACCTTCACAAGGGCATCCTTCAGCTCGCTCCAGGTTGTAGTCTTTTCATATATCATGTATGCTTTAGCAGATCCCTCCAGCAGTCGGTTGCCCAACGACCAACATTGGGCATCACTCAGTACATACACTGTTGCTGCTTTCTCCAGCTCACGAATCCATACGTGAATGGACAGATCACCATCACCAGAGAATTTAGGTACAGTAGTTTCGACATCTTTCAAGTTCATGCGGCAATTATATTCCGGTCCGCTTAAGTTCTCCTCCAGCTCCATAACACGTGTTTTTAGCTCCGCCAGATTTTTACGTGCTGTATACAATTCGATGCTACTAAGAATCGAAGCCAATTCGTCGGTTTCGCTCGCTTGTGCGCTTTCACGAACATGCACGTTCGCGTCTGTCCTACAGAGGTCTCACAAGACATCGTCGGCGACTGGTTAGCAACCACTTGATCCGGTGTACTTGGATGCTCAATGTTTCCCACGCCGCGCTGCTCAATAAGAGGCACCGGACCAACATCCACAAGTTGTCCGGCAAGCACATTTGCAGACACTGCTGGGCTGACTGCCTGCTCTTCGGGTACATCACTCTCTCCAGACTGATTCTGTGCCATGACTTGTTTTACCAATGCTCGCATTTGGTAAATTGACGCTTCTTTGTCGCAAGGTACTTCCTTGGCCGCTAGCAACTCAAACAATGCTGTTTTGTTTAATTTAATGATCTCGGTGTATTTCATGAAAATACGTTCTTTAGGGCAAACCCCACACCTGATTTGTAAACTCTCTACTTTTTAAAGTAATTAATCCCTTGGGATTGTCTTTATATTTCCGGATTTTATTTATTTTAAAATTAAGTGCACATGCGGTCTTATTGACTATATTCCAGAGAGTGTGCCCGTACCCCGCCTTAGCGTATTATACACTTTTAGTGTGCCCGAATTCGGTTATCGGGGAAATTCACTGAGACGAGGAGCGGGCTTTTTTTTAAAATATTCCTAATGTTTACAGGATGAAATATAATGTGGGTCGTTTATGTTAATCTTAGCTCCTTTCTTTAATCCAAGGGTTAAAGGTTTTGCAATGTGTGCAAAAGTTGGAATGAATTTACGGAAGAATCCGCATAAGCCTAAGAATGATTTTATTTCTTTCGGGGTTTTTGGGATTGGAAATTTTAGAACAGCTTTGTCTGGGTTTGGTTTGATTCCTTCTGTAGTTATGACGTGACCTAAAAATTCTGTTTCCTTTTTCAAGAACTCGCATTTATTTAATTGTAGGTTTAGATTAGCATTGCGCAATTAAGCAAAGACCTTTTTTAGTGATGCCAAATGTTCTTCTAATGAGGTAGAATAAACAATAATATCGTCTAAGTAGACTAAACAATCTTTATATATTAAATCTTCTAATAAATTGTTCATACATCTTTGGAATGTTGCTGGTGCATTTTTTAGTCCAAATGGCATTCGTGTGTACTCGTAATGACCATGTTTAGTTGAAAATGCGGTTTTTTCGATTGATTTCGGGTCCATTTGGATTTGATGGAATCCCTTGGCGAGGTCAATGGTTGTAAAATATTGACATTTTCCAAGTTTGTCTAATATTTCATCCACTACTGGTATTGGGAACTTGTCATCGACAGTAATCTCATTTAGACTACGATAGTCGATTACTAGGCGGAACTTTTGTTCCTTGGATGCGTCCTCTTTTTTAGGTACGATCCAGATTGGTGAACAATAGGGCGATTTCGATTTCCGAATGATTCCCTGTTCTATCATTTCATTAATTTGTTCATTGACTTCTTCGTCAAAGATTTGTGGGTATTTGTATGGGTGTTTGTAAATTGGGTCTTCGTGTTTAGTTCTGATGTTGTGTTTTATTGTACTGGTAAAGGTCAAATTTTCACCTTTCCTATACTGGATATCGCTAAATTCATGCAATATTTTCTTTAACTTTTCTATTTCTTCTGAATTTAAATGATCAAGTCTAAATTCTTTTTTTTCCTCGATACCGTTATTTATTTCATGTGCGAATGCTTCATATTCGAACTCTGGGGGAGGATAAGGTATTGATTCTTCTTTTTCTTCTTTATTGGTGTATTTCAAATAGAATTTGTGATTTGATAATGCTACACTATTTTCTTCGTAATTAATAACGGCCTGACATGCTTTGAGATATTTTCTACCTAATAGTATGTCATATGTTGATGAAAATTTATGGCAATAAAATTTTTGATGGTTGGGGCAAAGTTTGCTTGGTGCAAAAGATACGCTTTTGTTAAGCTCAATTATTCCTTTTATTGTTTGAACATTTAAATTTTCTGATGTTTCTGGAAAGTTGAAATAATTTTCGTTGATAATATTTATTGAAAAGCCTGTATCTATAACGCACGTTAAAGGAATGTTATTGATTTTTAGTTGGACATAGGGATTTGATTGGAGGTATTCGGTTGATCTATTTGATCCAACTGTTCTGTCTGAGCTATCTGAGCCGAGGCTGATTGATGAAAATTTTCGGACCATTCCATTTTACTCTGACCACTGGTACTCTCTCTTTGCCTTTTAGTGGGTTGATTTACCACAGGGTTTTGATTCTGAGGTTGATTCTGAATCTGATAAGGGGATTTTCTTGTCTGCCCTGAGTAAGATTTTGTTGAAATTCTTCTCGAAGCTGTTGGTTATTTTGGGAATTGGTATGATTTGAATTATTGTATTGGTGGTTTTGCTTATAATAGTTCTGCGCTGAATTGTTTTGATTTGATTTGTAATTAGAATTTCCTGAATTACTTTGATTGTTAGTTTTGGGTTTCTCTGTGGAGCTGTTTTCATATTGACCCTCTCTCTGGGCTACTTGTTTCAAATTAGACACTGTTGAAATATCAAACTTCGCTAATGTCATACAAAGCTTGTCTGGTAATCTTTTAATAATGACTTCTTTGACTGTGTTGTTCATGGCATTTGTGTATAAAATGGTATTGGCGGCATCGCCCTAATTCTAACTTATTAATTATAATAAAAGACTTATGTTCTAAATCTTCAATAAACTTACGAAGGTTTCCTCCAAAGGAAGTATGGTATAGCCGTCGTAGTAACTCTTCATAAGCCGTTTGCACCTTATATTCGCTGATGAGGGCGGCCCGCAACTCGCTCCAATTGTTGGCGTGCGCTAGTTGTGATATTCGTTGTGAATCTCCAGTGAGCTGCATCTCTATGAGCTGCATCTCTATGGTTCAGATGTGTTTCTGATAGTTCTAGTGTCATCTTGGATTAGAATATATTTAGAACTTCAAGATTCGATGTCGCGCTTTTGACTGCACGAAAGGTTCTTTTGCGGATAAAACGAAAAAAAAATTTTCGGGGGCTTTGGGCTTTAGTTGCTTACAGCTCCTTTACTTGTTTTTAGCACAAAAAGTCTTGATCACGGGCCAACCTTAGATTTGATATCTGTAGCGGTGGCTTGACACAAGTTTCGCACAATTATTTATTTAATGATACAAAAAAAAGTTTTGCTTATTACGCAACCTTAGATTCGATATTCGTAACGGTCGCTTATACACAAAGTTTTGCACGCACTAAATTATTTCGTTTTATCCTACCGACTGCGCCAGTTAAAAATCCGATTTTCCCAATTAGGAAAAAAAAGATATGTTTTGTGAGTTAAAAGCAACGTTTATTATTTGAATGAAAACTTAGAACTGACTTATGATTATTCATACAGATATGATTAAAGTTCGGTTAAAAAGCTTTTGACATTAGTATTGGGAGCTTTTTATCTGGTGACTACGGATCTGGATTTTGATTGGCTTATTGATTTTTGATTGGCTTATTATATATTACTTTCCCAACACGTAGAAAATAGCCTGTGCTCAGGCGGGGAATACAGGGTATAGAGTTGGATGTACTTGCTGTGTTGCAAGTGAAATTTCTTTGGATGGGGACAATTCATGCAAAACGGGATTGTCAAGAGATGAGTCACTTGATTGTACAAAAGTTTCATTCTTAATTTGTGTAATAATTATTTTTTTTGATATTGACTTAAATTTATAGATAAGATATAGGGCTAAACTTATTAGTGTAATTATAAATGTTGTAGTAGTTATGATATTAAATATTTTGTAATATTTAATATATATTTTAAATATTATTTTTTTTGGATATAAGAGATTGGTTCTAGTTTTGTTACATTGTTGGTTACATAAATATTCTGGGTATAATCCTGCAATGTATTTATTTTTGATATCTCATTCAACTGTATTTCAACTATATTTTTATTATATTATTTCCTTCTATGAATATTTTATTTTGGTTACAATTTGTTTTAAGTTTGTTTTGGGCAAGTTCCAAGTTACGATAGTATTGGGTTCTACATAACTAATTAATTGGTTTTGAACATCTTTGTGTATTTGCATTCTGCTGGTTTTTGTGTAATAATGCCAACTATACACTCATTGTTTCTTGTTTTTTGGTTGATTTTGCATATATTTTATTATTTTGAATACAGTAAGTTTCTTGAATGTTTTCTGTTAAAATGTTATTATTTTCATCTGGGTAGGATATAATTTTGAATAGGCGATGTTTTAGA
>NW_025814766.1:0-75061 GCF_018902025.1 Drosophila willistoni
TGAGCTCTTCTGTTCTTGGGTCTTCATTTACGCTACGTGCAAAGGATCTGGTGACAGGTCTAACTTTTTTCCTTGTTGGTTTACTTTAATTACCTTTAAGACTATAAGACACGCTGGACATTCTTCTTTTTCTTTATATAATTTAGGATGCAAGCTTTGTGAATGAATGCTTGCAAATAGTAATAATTCTGATCTGCGTTTGTGTTTGAGTTTCTCTACAGACCAGGCAAATATTTTCCACCAGAATTTGCGGGATTATTTACTTCATTCGTACTGTGTTGTAAAGGCATTTTTTATACCTTTGCAAAAAGGGTATATTAATTTTGGTCAGAAGTGTGCAACGCATAGAAGGAAGCATTTCCGACTATATAAAGTATATATTCTTGATCAGCACGACGAGACGATCCAAATAGCCATGTCCGTCCGTCCGTCCGTCTGTCCGTTGTCCTTCCGTCTGGATCAACGCAAACTCCTCCTAGACCGTTGAAGCTACAGAGCTGAATTTTGCATGTAGGCTTGTATATACTGCAGGCGTTGTATATCTCGGATTCACTATATCGGATCACTATATCATATAGCTCCCATACAGATGGCAAAGTCACGAACAGTGACTTTTCTTAATAACTTTGTTATTTTCTGAGCTATTGTCATGAAATTTAATATTGGTGAGTTAATTACACATATAAACGACTGTGCCAAATTTGATTAAGATCGGTTGACTATATCATATAGCTCCAATAGGAACGATCTTTCGAAAACAGTGAACAGTGTTAATAACTTCGTTACTTATGACGCGATTGCTTTCAAATTAAACATTTGTTATTTTAATATATCTGCTAATGACTGTGCCGAATTTGATAAAGATCGGGTTACTAAATCATGTAGCTCCCATAGGAACGATCGGTGGAAAACAGTGACTTTGATCAATATCTTCGTTTTTTCCTATGTAGGCCGTTTTTTCGGAAACATTAGCCTTTTTAGCTTAAACGTTTGTCCACTTTGATGGCTATAGGTAAGGAAAGAGTTACCAAAAAATTGCAAGGGTATACAAACTTTGACGCGGTCGAAGTTAGCCCCGTCCGGAAGCGTCCCTCTGTTTTTTTTTTTTTTTCACACAGAACAAGAAGATATAATATGTGAAATAGATTTTAATTTTTTTATCTAAAGCTTTCTATCGTTTTCATAGATGGAGTTTTAATATATTAACTATTGAATTTAATATATTAACTATTGATTTCAAAAGTGTTAAGAAATGTCTTCTAATAACTATGCTCATTTTTGGACAAGTGTACGCTTAAGCATTACCTTGAGATTCCAAAAGATTGTGCTTTTCCTCTATAATTTTTTTTTTTGGTTCTTGAGTTTTTTAACTAAATATTTTTACTAAAGTGTTGGTTAACAACCATCAGCTCCTGCTAACCAGCTCAAATTCCATACACTCTGCAAATAATTAATAAAAAACTTCCCTTTAACGAGTCACATTATCATGAGCCACTAAAGACCAAATCTTTCGATTTATACCTAATATAAACGTTGAAGTTGACCTGTGTGTCCACGTGTTGGGCGCCAAAATTATGTATTGTAGCAGGGTAGTGTTGGCTCTCTTAAAAAAACTGACACAGTGATATTCCGATCTTACAGCGGATCGGGACCCTAACTTGTAGCCGTAGCTCTTCCGGGTGGGATGGGTTGTTGCTGCAGTTTTCGAAACATCTCGCTACATATAATTTATTATAGAGTCCCTAATGAAACTAAAAGAGAGAACTGCATTCTCGAAAAAAATCAACAAACGTATGGCTTTTTAATGTCTCAATTAACAGGACAACAAAAATACCGCAAAGTAATCAACTAGCTATCTAACGCGAACTCCTCCCAATGTATGATGTCTAGCTCTAGTATGGCTTAGATGTTGGCAGCCATTATGCATCTATAACCTCCCGTCCATGGCCAATAACAAAAGACAAAAATTATGATATGTTAAAGGACCCCAAATGCACATTCTATTTCATAACTTTTATATAATCATGTTGTGGGAACTTAAACTTCTATTTATAGCGGACGTTGACGATACTATGCGCAGTACGTTCAAGTGGCCCCTACGACACCAGGACAAAGCCTGTTACGCGCGAGCCCAAGCAGATAACTGCCCACCTCCCACCCGACCGACCGAGGGGTGCAGCCGTATAACGCACGGCACGAATCGCGTGGACAAAATACACAATAGAAAAGACAGACAAACACATAATACTATAGCTATCTATTAACTAAATGGGATAGGATTGATGTTTTAAGCATATTAATAGAAAACTCTGAGCCGATTACAGGGATAGAAGATTGTAATCAGAGCAGAGGACCCTAAAAGGTTCATGCATAGCATAGTTAGAAGAACAACGACTAAGGGATAATGGTATTAAAGGATGTCTACTCCGTCTACATGGTACCGACAGATTCACCTGAGCTAATAACTCAGGCGAGTCGATATCACCAATTAGGAGCTTGTGCATAAAAATGACACCAAGCATAATTCTACGGTTAGTTAGGGACGGAAGGTTAATCAAGAGAAGTCTACTAGAATACGAAGGCAAATTGACATTGCGATCCCAGCTTAAGCCACGAAGAGCAAATAGCAAGAACTGCTTTTGAACGGATTCTAGTCTAATCTGGTGCGACTCATATTGAGGTGACCAAATGCAAGATCCATACTCTAAAATAGGACGGACAAGCGAAGTAAAAAGAACTTTAGTTGTATAGGGGTCATCAAATTCATTTGACCATCTTTTAATGAAACCCAGGACACTCATGGCCTTTGCGACCGTGGTGGAAATATGGGTGTTAAAATTTAACTTATGGTCCATAAGTACGCCCAAATCATTCATATTATTTAGACGTTCTAAAGGGCTGTTGTTTAGAATATAAGTGACCAGTTGAGGAGAGCTACGAAAAAAGTCATTACCTTACATTTGGTAGTGTTAAGATTTAGTAGATTAAACTGGCACCAGGATTGAAAGTTTTTAAGATCAGCTTGTAGCCGACTAAATGAATCTGTATCTTTATAAGTAAGACAAAGCTTGACATCGTCAGCATACATAAGCACACGCGAATGAACAATGACTGATGGAAGATCGTTAATAAATAGTGTGAAGAGCAGAGGGCCAAGATGACTACCTTGAGGTACACCAGAAGTCACAGAAATGGAAACGGAAAAAGAAGACTTAAAAAGTACCTTCTGTTTTCTATTTGTTAAATATTCTCGAACCCAAGAAAGGAAAAGGGGTGGAAACCCAATGTCGCTCAGCTTAGAAAGTAATAGGGTATGATTAACGGAATCAAAGGCTTTGCTGAAGTCAGTGTATATGACATCAGTTTGTTTACCATTTTTGAACCCCTTGATAATTATTGATGTAAATTCTAAAAGGTTAGTGGTTGTAGATCTACGTTTCACAAACCCATGTTGGGATGGCGAAATAATAGAGCTGCAAAAATGTTGCAATTGAGAAGTTATATTTTTCTCAAAAGCTTTCGGAATAGCGGACAATTTTGAGATACCCCTATAGTTAGAGGCTTCGGACTTCTTGCCATTTTTATGCAGAGGAATAATATATGACTCCTTCCAAATAGATGGAAAGAGGAAGATTCTACAGACAATAGAAACAATTTTAAAATGGGTTTACATAATGCGTTTGCACAGAACCTGAGTATACATCCTGGAATACCGTCTGGCCCGGAGAATAAACAGGTTTAACTAATTTAAGTTCGGTAAGAATAGAACTTTCGTCAATCACTGGATTGAAAATGCAATTAGCCTTTTTTAAATGATAAGGATACGGACTTGCTCGATATTCCGTTGAGGAATAAGTTGTTTTGAAAAACTCGCAAACATATCGGCAATTGCCTGATCAGTGCTCGCTTTTTTATTTTGAAAAGACAAAAAAGATGGGTGCACAGAGGTCTTACGTTTAGAATTAACAAAATTATAAATTGTTTAGGGTCAGAAGAAAACTGAAGCTTACACCGCTGAAGATAATTCTTATAGCATTGTGTATTAAGCATCATGAATTTTAAACGAGCGACTGTATACAGAGCATAATCTGATGAACGACGTGTTTTTTGGAACTTCTTAAATATCTTGTCTTCACATTTTTCAAATTGGATAGCTCGCGAGAGAACCAGGGAGGTTTGTTAAGCCGCTCCAGCCTACCAAGAGGCACACAAATATCAAAGAGTGAATTCAGAGTATCATAGAAAAAACGAACAGCCGAGTTCATATCACTACAATTGTACAGATAAGACCAATCGGTAGTAGCAATGTTTTCATTAAGCTGGCAAAGTCAGTCTTACGAAAGCACCTAGTTAGTGGTAACTCATTTGAACCAAGTAATGGTGAAAGCAAGGGCAAATCAATTTTTAAATTTAATGTAGGATGAAATTTGTCTTCTGGAAGAACAAATGGTTCGATCCTAGAGACCTCACAATAAGAAGAATCCAATACAAAAATAAGATCTAACGATTTTCCATTAGAATTTAAGACAGGATTGACTTGGGATAAAGATAAGCCTAGAAGGCCATCAATAAAGTCATGTGACAAAGAGGGCAGCAACGTGGTAGATTCATCTGTTAGTGACCATGCTAAAGCGGGTAAATTAAAATCACCTACAACTATGAGCATGTCTTGGCTCGAAACTAAAGAGGAGACAAACTGAATTGCCTCTAAATGATTTAAATATACCACCATGTCTGACAATGGTGGAATATAGGAACAAGTAATGAAAGCATTGAAAGATTTAAAATTTACTTTAACACCGACAAACTCAATCTCCTGGGTACTAGAAAATTGAATCATTTCAGATGATAAAGAAGCATCCACAGCTATCAGAACGCCACCACCTATGCGAGAAATCTGGTCACGTCTGAAAATAGAAAGTTTGTGGAAAAACCGATGCATCAGCAATATCAGGTTTTAGCCACGTCTCTGTGAAAGCTAGAATGTTATGCTCAAAAGAAAGACTATCTACATAGAGATTAGGAAGTTTAGATTTCAGTCCTCTAACGTTCTGGTAACCCAGGTTAAGGGACGAAGCTAGTTTTTTGACACACCAGCAGATGCTGATGTGGCAGGAATAGTATTAGTTGTTGTTGTAGGCAAGCGAATCGGTTGCCGATTTTTCTTTTTTACAGTATATTCCTTAACTATTATATGTTTAGGCCAAAAATCTTCTCGACATATAGTGTCGAAGATATTGGCAGAAACACTAATTTTAAAGGACGAAATGTCCCGAGAATAAGAAAATTTAAACTTTTCCACCGCAATATTCGAGACGTTAACTTTCTTCCGAATATAGGCTATTACATCATCAGATGTGACAACAGGGTCTAGCCTAGAAACAAATATATGTTTCTTTGGTGGTATGCCAACGAGAGGCCGCGGTCCCGAAGCGTCAGCCGCAGCAGTAACGTTGGACAAGTCACCCACTGCAGCAGTCAACTTGTTCACGGGGCCCTCGATACTTTTAGAACTATCGGCAATTTCCATTGGAATGGGTAATTGCCCAGACACATCGGACACTACAATAGGCATCGTTTTTAAGAGATCATTCCCAGGTGATACCGGTAATTCATTACTAATAGCATTCACAACCGGCCTCTTAAACGATATCAATTGCTGTACATTAGGAGTGGACGGTGCATGAGACCGGTCGGGGACGATAAGAGACGCTGGCGGATCTACAGATACAGAAACACCCCAAGGACTGGTCCTTTTACGTTTCGGAGACTCATTCATAAGCGATAAACTTCTGAACTGAGCCTCCACCGCAGTAAACTCCGCTTGGAGTTTATTAAAACCTGCCCTTAAAGTGTCAAAACTATCTCTAGTCCGCCTCATGAAAGAGCGCATCTCATTCTCGACCTCCCGGCAAGCATCACATCCATATTTTAAGCCACCACCTTTAGCAATAGACTCCTTGATTCTGCCTGTGTAACCTGCACACTTGACGTGAACAGCATTGTCACACAACCAACAAAGAATATAATCATGGGAGTCAACCGCATTAGTGGCAACTATGCAATTATTTTTTGAGCAGACAACCATTTTATCAAAAAGTTTAATTTAATTGAAAAAGGAAATACAAAAAAAATAAAAATTCTAAAGGTTAAAAATCTGTGTATAAGAATATACTGACCAGTTCTGACACAAGGGTTAATGTGCAGAGTAAGCCTTCACAACTAAAGAATAAAAAGAAATGAAAAACACAAAACAAAAACACGTATCACAGAGTCGCGGGTAGGCAAAAGACGAGAGCGCATATCAATCAAGAATAGGAAAGAGCGGGAGAGCGCGTCAAATTGAACACATGCAACAACAATTTGTACGCAAGAGCGCGAGAGTTAGTTAAAACGGTAAAGACACAAAAGCAAAAGAGATAAACAAAACAACAACACCGCTAATGCAAGTATTGTTGTAAGTTTTGATTTTATTTAAATTTAAACAAAAACGACAGCAAGAATTCGCGAAATGAAAATAAAATTCGGATGTTGTAATTGTTATTAATTAAACCGATAATTTAAGAGTTAAATAAAAGTATTTAATCGCGAGAAAAATAAAAGTTGATAAGCGCAAAAAAAACACGTCCGTCCTCTGCAACGAGTTAAAGTTTTTATTCAAAATACATTTTTCTTATTTACTTATTCTTCAAAAACAATTTCATCCGCAAAGGGCATTTTCTTTCTATTCACTGCATATAAATTTTTTCTTTTTATGATTACTGTAAACTATATGAACAACCAGATTTTACCCCGCATTTAATCGTGATGCAGACTGATGCAATAAAATAGTTACAATTTTCTACGAGGTTATTCAAAAAAATTAATCGCGACACCGAATGATTGATAGCACCTATATCTTTTAATAATTTTAATTTATTTAATTCAAAATTTCATGATCATTTGTAAGTGTAGTTTGTATGTGAGGCAAAGGCAAATAAAATGTAGAATGCATAAAACAAATAAAGAAAACAATAATAGCGAGTAAGCAGCATAACATAGGTATATGTGGGCTTCAAACCTTTTTTTCTTTTGCACTTTAATCTTAATCACCATATATTATGCGCTTTAGCGGTAAAAAGATAAAAGTGATAAAAAGAATACACTTACGGTTTTGGAAAGTCCACCGATGAAGGCCTTCAGCAGCTGGATCATGTGTTTGTTTATGATGTTTTTAAATATACTTTTAATTGTTTTTGTTTTAACGAATTATACGATTCTATTAGTGTTTTAAATGCTTAATACCGACACAGAAACTCACAATAAAAATTGACTCTAATGTATGTGCGCTGAAAAAGGGTATTTTTCTATCCGTTATAGAATTTTCGTTTCGTCTGCAATTACAATTGTTTTCGTTTACAACCCCGACAACTAAAATTAATACTTTTTTTTTCAACAATTTTTGTAACTGAGTATGTTCATTTACAAACAAAAATTTTCTGTATGACCACTTTAAAATTTTCTCTCCTTTTACACACGAATTTGCGCCTTGTGACAGCTAACATTTAAACTGGTCAAACTATGACGTCACTGTTGACGGATGTTTAACAGATATATTGAATTGTCGTCTTGGCCATGTGGTATGGGTGATAGGCCTATGACGGATTATGCCAAAATTTACGTAAATTTTTCCTAGATCGAATAATGTGATTTTATACGAATGTCAAACAAATTTTTTTTCTTGCCGACATACCTTGTGAAATTAATATAATGTGGAGGCTGAATAACCTATGGTTATAGGGTTAACGATGAGGTCTTTAGGTTAGGCTTACGCCTCCTATGCCTCTGGGTCGAGATTGGTATCCAAAAAATTTAATTATTCCAACTGCCTTTTCATTTTTGGTTTGTTTCTGGGCTTACGAATAATTTTTTTAACCCGAGTGATTTTAATTATTTTGTGATTTTCACAAAAAAAAATTTTAACTCTTCACTTTATTCTTCGGGGAACGAAAGCAATTCGTCGTTAAGCCAGAATAATGAAAAGAGGTGGAAGTGCGGGTGGAAGGTTCTTATATACCCTTTCCCTTCTATTCTTAAATCCTTCCCTTTATGAAGTTAGCTGCGGTTACGCTGCAAAGCTTCTACAGAGATGTATTATTACTATAAACGGTTATGAATTTGCCACATATTTTGATCGCACTCGATAGTTTGCAATAAACTCAAATATGCGTCGGATAATTAGTATTTAAATTTAGACGTAACCATTACAATATTCAAAATGTATACTTTCAACTATTTAAATTTAATATAGTCTAGCTATGCATTTTCCAAAGAATATAAAATAAATAGTAAAATATAAATAAATCTTATATTAAAAGTTCCCATGCCTGTTTTTTTTAGAGACTATATTTATTTATTTATTTATTTATTTATTTATTTATTTATTTATTTATTTATTTATCTAATGCAAATATTTTGTTATTTTACCAATTTTCATATTAATATACATATATTAATATGTATATATGATAGGTTGGATATCACTCTAAAAAACATGAAGAGAATAATCCATGCTCGAGAATAATCCAAATCAAAAACTGGCAGAGCTTCAGCCAAAAGATCAAATTATGTTAAATAAAAAATAGCCATTATAATTTCATATACGTCATGACCCCATAGCAGTTACATTTAAAGCGGTTATAAGTAATCTCTAGATTGCGAAACAAATCAAATTTTTATCTCTAATTTATATTTTTTTTATTATAAATTAGATCTATTATGATATGTTTGTGTGCTTACATCTTCTGAAACTCGAATTGCATACCACATAAGTAGATCAGAAAGCTTTTCTTATACTTGATGACGCCAAGCTAAACCTCTTTTGACTGTGAAGAGTCAATTTACGACAAGGTTTTTGTTTTTTAAATTGCGTAGGATGTGTTTTCACTAAATTTCTTAGGAATTTTGTTTAATTATTAAAAAATATACAAAAAAAATTATTCGTTATCCACAATCGTTTCTATTATCCCCGACGGAACTACCTTTTAGTATTGCTTCATCAGGGGGAAAATTTCACCCATGAATCCATTATTGTTTTTTAATATTTTTCTTATCTCAATTATAGCTTTTCCACTGTATTTTCACTGGATTAACTATGACCGCTTCTCTCATTCTTTTTATTTAATTCTCTCTGTTTTGTTCAAGCAAGTGGGACAACACACTTCTCTTACTGTACCACTGAATAAAACTTAAAACTAAGTTGTAACAAAGAAAAGAGTAAGATATACTTAATTCTAAACACATTGCACTGAGGGAAAGAGTAAAAATATACTTAATACTAATACATATTGCTACATACTAATACATATTGCTTCAATTCGGCCATTCTGGCAGTAAGGATCACCTGATCTTCTTTATGACGACTATTGGTTCTCGTATTATAGCTGTGTGTACTGTTGTCATTCTTAGCGTTTTTCAATTTACTTATTTCTTTGCTTAACATACTGATCTTTTTCGATAACAGAATTTTCATTTACATTTAGGTTTCTATTTACTTTTATTTGTTCATTCGTATTTTGATCTTTGACAAATTGAACTATGGCTTCATATTTGCTATTGACCAAATTCGACGTCACTTACAACGTATCGATCATTTTCGAGGCACTTAACGATTTTAAAAGGCGCTTTGAATCTCGGCTCTAATTTTTTTGGATACACCTTTGTGAGTGTCAAAATTTTAAACTACCATAAGTCACGTTCGCGAATTTCCGCACACATGTTGCAAGGACATTTCTGTGATTATCATTTACGGTTTACCACACAGACCTCCCGACCAAAAATTCTATGCCAGGGCAATGATTTCTTTCAAAACGGAACTCCATTCGATCCGTAAACGGACAACTACAATTGGCAACTAAATTGCTTCCAAATAGTTTCCGTGCCTTTCTCATAAATCGACAAAAAAAACCCTAAAGCTCTGTATTTTCTTTGTTTGAAACTTTATAAATGCAAAGCTACGCTTTTGCCTTCAATTCCCTTGAAATTCAACAAGTTATTATATCATACAGATTTTAGCAAGCGGTGCTTTTAAACTTCTAAATATTTGTATTTAGAAAGTTAATATACCTCGGAGCATTTCGACAAACTATCATTCAACGAGTCAATGCCGTGATAACTAGTCGTTCGACATTGTAAAAACAAACTGTCTGAAAAAATAAGTAAAAAAAAAAATTCAATTTCGTAGTAAAAAAAAAAGTGTGCAAAAAATGCCAAGTAAACAAATTTTAAGCCAAATGATTCGATTTCAAAACCTAACATTTTTGATGCTAGGCAAGAAATTAAAAGAGAAATTCTGTACAGAAGCGAGGACAACAGTAGTTGTTTATATGTCGATAATAAACCCAATTCGGATTCTGGTTCTCCTTGATTAACCAGAAATTAGTTTTAATTTACATTTGATAATCTGAATAATGATATAAAGCAGGGATTGAAAATGCTATGCTACGTCGGAGTTTTTGTTTTGCTCCCGCTACTGCTCTGATTTCGAAGGGCTACGTGGCATAGCAGAGAGCACAAACGGAAAACGATTGCTCTTCTGCTCTGCTCCGTAGCATACATCGTCGGAGCCCAGAGCAATAGCAAGAGCAAAAAAATTTCGATACGCTATTCGTAGTTGTAGCAATAGCACAAGCATTAAAAGCGATATGAGAGCGGAGCAAACAAAATAAATTTTTGTGCTACTGCTACGGAGTATTTCCTTTTCTGTTGCTCTCGTAGCAATTTCGTAAGTAACTTCGTAGTCGCTCTCATAGTAGATCTGTACTAGAGGTGGGCATGGGCCGAAATGTTACACCCAACCCAACTCAGCCCATGGGCTTAAAATTTCACCCGCACCCGAGAGCTAAAAAAATTTGGACATTCAGAGGAAACTGTAATTTCACAAACTAGTTTTCCGTTTGTACTCTCTGCTATGCTACGTAGCCCTTCAAAATCAGAGCAGTAGCAGGAGCAGAGCAATATTTTTATAACGGAATTGGTTTGCCATTGGATCAGCAAATGGAGAGCCTAACAGCTGCACAACTTGATTAAATACTGCAAAGTGGCCGTACATATTTAGCCAGACCACCAACGGCTAAATCATCGTCATCGTCGACATCTTCGTCGGCCGCTAATCGCAAAATAGTTCCCAAGAAAGTAGAAGAAGTTCCAGATGATGAAGGTCATCCACGAGAACCAGCTGTGGAAGATGAAGAAGCTGGTTATGAGGAAATTGGTGTATCCGATACATTTGCCGAATATTGGGCCAGTAAACTGAAACTTGGCCAGGCCCATCCAGATCCAGTTGTGGAAACTGCATCTCTATCCTCGGTGGAATTACCCGATATAAATATGAAGTTGGCACTGCCGACAAAGTTTGAGGCTGCTGGCTCTTTGAGCGCACTGCAAATGGAGGCAGTTGTCTATGCTTGTCAGGCTCATCAACAGATTCTTCCCAGTGCCCTATGGATATCCGTTTCGAGTGACCTCAAGTTCGATGCTGAACGGGATCTTCCTGACATTGGGGCCGATGATAAGATTCCGGTGGTTGCATTGAGTAAATTCAAATATAGTCGCAATGATTGCCATGAGAATGATAATTTCAAGAAGAATGTAATATTTTGTACATATACCTCCCTAATTGGTGAGTCGCAAACCTCAAAGCGTATGTATAAGACACGTTTGCTGCAGTTGGTGCATTGGCTGACCAAGAAATTTGACGGTGTCATTGTCTTCGATGAGTGCCACAAGGCTAAGAATTTGAGTTTGATGAATGGTGGCAAGTCGACAAAGACGGGAACTAGACGGGAGCTTTGTCCCAAGGCCCGAGTTGTTTATGCTTCGGCCACGGGAGCCAGTGAGCCTCGCAATATGGCTTATAAGGTTCGTTTGGGTCTCTGGGATTTCTTCAATGCTGTCGAGAAGAGGGGTATCGGTGCCATGGAAATTGTGGCAATGGATATGAAATTACGTGGCACATATATAGCACGTCAATTGAGCTTCAAGGATGTCAGCTTTCGCATTGAGGAGATTCTCATGTCCAAGGATTTCCGTAAGGTCTACAATATGTCTGCTGAACTATGGGCTGAGATTCACAAGAAATTCCAAAGATGCTGTCGTCTCATGAGCGTAGAGAATCGCATACAGAAGATTATCACTTGCCAGTTTTAGTGTGCCCATCAGCGTTTCTTCAAGAATCTGTGCATTGCATCGAAGCTTAATCAAGTGGTGAAAATGACTCCACGGGAGAGCCAAGGACTTTGGAACACTTGGATCGTAATCAGGGAACCATAAGTACCTTTGTGTCCACATCGAAAATGATATTGCAATCGTTTGTGGAGAAACATTTTCCAGCACCAAATAGAGATGCATTTCGTCATTTAGTTAATACTGGAGAATTTTTGAAACAATCACTTAATAAAAAATCTCGTTCAGAATTCTCCGATGACGACGAAGAAGACCCGGACCCAGCTGACAGTGATGTTGAAATGTATGAAAATAACTGGTTATCAGATGATGAGGATAATAATAATAATAGTAATGAGGATAATAATAATAATAATAATAAACCTAAGCAACAAAATAAGAAAGCAGGAACTACACGCAAACGTCGTGGAAGGCCACCAAATCCATATAAGGGTAAGTCTAAAGAGTAATATTATAGTGCAAATATCGCGAGTAGGAATTAGCTAAGCATTTAATTTTTTACCCTAAGATCCCAGTAAATCGGGTCCTTGCGCGGTCAGTTAAGGCAATATTTAAAAGAAACTAGAAAATGTACTTACATATGTATGTATTTATAATTTAATTGGGAGAACTTATCGTTCCAATCAGGTCAATTCACCGGAATATGTATTCGTTATTACGGATTTGGCAGGCGAACGTCGTTTCGCCTCGACAGTGGCCAAACGTTTGGAGAGCTTGGGTGCACTTACCCAGGGCGATCGTCGAGCCACCGATGCTAGTGATTTATCGCAATTCAATATCGATAATAACATTGGACGCGCTGCCCTAGATAGCGTTATGTAACAGATTACTGGCATGAAGACATTGGAACGTTGTTTTGTGCCTTCAACGTTTAAGGGCAATTTCGTACTTGATTGTGCCCATGCCTTGGCTAGCGTTGGTATGATGAATTGCGTGGAAGAGGGAATAATTAAGATATTCTCCACTGAGAAGGATAGTAGTAATATATCAAAATTCTTGAATCGAATTTTGGGATGCCGTGTTGAGATATAAAGTGCTTTCTTCAAGTTCTTTATGGACAATATGTATTCACTGATCTTAAAACTGAAGCCACTGAATTACATACAGTGTCTGTTTGAAGTGAGTTTCAAGACTTATTGATGCTTTCCACTTTTATTACTTAATAATTTTGTTTTACAGATATCGCAAGGAGGCTCTATATGATTATGAAGGTCTCTATATACTCCAACAGAATAGACAGAATAGGAACTCAGCCATACGCTGTCTGCGTGATGCAACAGATTCAACGGATGTTAAGTCAGCAAATAAAATAAATTTGCAAATATATCGTCCCAATACCGGTCCACAGGTTCGCACTGAGACGGTCAATTCAATAACCAGCCGATATGTCAAAGTGCCACCCGAGGTTGCACGTTCATTTGGCAGCATCAGTATGACGTGTGTCTGACTAGATGTTCGCATGTCTTTTGGAATAGAATTTGCCCCATTAAAGGTGGTTGTGAGGTGGGCTTACGTGTGCGCACCTATTATGTGCTATCTGGGTTGATGTTGCCTATATGGGATCGCATTGAGCAGATTATCCACAAGAATGGACATAAGATACAAATCCTTCGAGTTAAAACCGATAATAATAAGAAAATTGTTGGTACAGTTGTCTCCCATGCTGTCTATAATGAACTTGTTAACAATTTGGCCTCTGATTCCGTAATGGAATTTTAAAATATACCCGGAAGAAAAGAATAAAACCAATTGGCAATGATGTATCCCATTTTATTGTCATTTTTGAAAAGTTTACGCTCTCAAATTTTTTTCTTCACTTGTATCTTGGCCACTTTTAATGAAGTAAGTAAGTCGTCTCGCCGACTTAGGTATACCATATTAAACAAATGCATTTTCACATGCTTCTACAAGCATATCTTAGTATCTCGCTCACTCAATCATACGAGCACCCTAGCGCCCCACCAGCGGCCAACTCCGGCCTTATGGAAAAACGTTTATATGCATAACTCGACTGTTTTCTGTCCGATTTTGATTTTGCTATAGTCTCCGAGATCTAGGTGTTCATACGGACAGACGGACAGACGGACGGACGGACGGACAGACGGACATGGCTAGATCGACTCGGTTGTTGATCCTGATCAAGAATATATATACTTTGTGGGGTCGGAGATGCTTCCTTCTGCCTGTTACATACATTTTGGCGACTTTAATATACCATTTCACCCTATGGGTGTATGGTATAAAAATATCAACTCAAATTGCGGCGGCATCCGGTAAACTATAGTATATATATATATGTATGTTTGTGTATGTGTGTGGCACAAGCTTCGCTTTTACCAAATGCCAAGCACGCACAAGAAGAGAACCCATGAAAGTTAAACAAGACAGAAGCGGAGCCAATGTTGTCAAGCCATAAACAATGGAACAATAGGGACCCACTTGCTCTGGGATATGTAACGTCTGCAATGCTGCAGGGGGAATCTCTCTACGACGTCTGTAATTGCATTGCATGTTTTTACTCTTTACCATGGTGTAGAGAATAATTGGGGTATTACAAGGTCGTCAAGGTGTTTGTAACAGGCATTACCAAGAAAAAGTCGCCCATAAAATCTTTCAGGGAAATTTAGTTATTTTCAGATATGCAAAGGATTGTATTAATAATTTTTAAAGAGGGTATCTTAAGTACCGTTGCCGGTACTTGCTTATAAGACTTTTCTTTTCCATCTTTGTCTGAGTCTTGCCTCTCCGTTGCATCCCCCTGACAGCTTTCGTTTTACTCTTATTGCTCTGTATTTATGTGTGTGTGTGTGTATGTTACATTATAAATTTTAAAACTTACGCACTCGGATTCTTCTAGCACATAGACATAAACCAAATTATGCAATGGCATAAAGTATGCCAAATGGCCTTGGCAAATGTCGTGCCTAGAGAAGCTAAAAACGAACTTGGCATAATAACTCACGCCTTATGGAGGAGGTATGGTGAACATTATTGCATAAGAAGGCCCCACACTTCAAAATTAAGGGGAGTCTATTGGTTAAAATTCTTAATGGGTTATTTCCCTTGTGTGCAAGTTTTCCTCAAAGAACATTAAATGGTTCAGTTATAAGTTAATTCGAAAGTAGGACTGAAAGGAAAAAGTGAGTGATAGACAAGTCAGTGGTTTCTAAATAGGTCGAACAATAAACGAACAAACTTTCAGGTATATATGTATGTATATACATACAAGATGGCGCAAAAGAAGTCATCCGTGCCAAAAGAAGTCATCCGATGTGGTTTGGATCTAATTCTCTTTTTAAATTATGTTTATTCAAACGTTGAGAAATTTATTGGCCAAATAATGTATCTCTTACTTTAATATTTATACTAGTCAGCAAATCCAGAAATGTTTCAACAAATATCTGTGTCTTGAAAATGTATTTCATTGTACATCCTGTATATAAGTATGTATACTTGTATATTTTTTAATAATTAAACAAAAAAGAGTAAATGAAAAACTGTTCCTAAAAAATTTAGTGAAAACACATCCATTGACTCCATTGATATTCATATATGTATTTTAATATGAAAATTGGTAAAATAACAAAATATTCGCATTAGTCTCTAAAAATAACAGGCATGGGAACTTTTAATATAAGAAATTACTATTTATTTTATATTCTTTGGAAAATGCATAGCTAGACGATCTTAAATTTAAATAGTTGAAAGTATACATTTTGAATTTAAATAGTTGAAAGTATACATACATACAACCGCCGAATAACGAAAGCGATGACATTTGTGGCGAGTTTACGATGTCCGCAGTGGTCCTTTTTATTTTGGGTTGGGTTTGGAATTCGAGAGTAGGGCTTAATTTATATAAACGAAATGGGACACACACAACGTGGGCATATTGACGTCGAATGGTGTATGTATTGAGTGAAATTTGAATTTTAAACAATCCTGAGCAGAAAGTTAAATGTGATTTTACCAAAATTGCCCGATGTACCCATAACGCACAAGGGCCTAAATTGGAAACTATAGAAACCAAAATCTTACTAAAAATCCCTTTTTATCCTTTTGATGTTTTTGTATTTAATTAAATCCGTTTGGACTGAGAGCATTAAATGTGTCGACTATAAAATTAGTAGATTCACCCGAAAAATATAAGCAAATAACATGGTTAATGGTTGAAGACAAGACTGAAATATCAATTATCATTCTAAATTAATTCTAAGAGTCCAATAACAAAGAGAATCGTCTCAAAAAGCATCAATTACCAACCTTCTCGCTTAATGCTTATTAAGTTTTACAGAAATTTGAACTTGGAAATAAAACATTAATTAATTTAATGTTAAATATTCCTGCGTGGATTATAATTCATTAACAAAAAATAAACCATTCTTGTCCTAAGGCAGGGGCAGCTGTTTGAACTGAACGCCCTCTCTGGTAATAATATTTATAAACATACAATTCCCTGTAAAACTGTCACAGTCGCGAGCTGCCCTGAATGCCTCCATTGAGATTTGCACAGTTTTATCCACAGTCAGCGATGTTGTTATAGTATTCATATGATCCTCCTCATTACCTTCGAACCAGTTCAAAGTAGGCAATATTATGCGTCCACCAGTTCCAGAAATATGATAGGGTAAACGTAGATAATTTCCAATTGGATCATTGAAATATACAGCTCCCAGACCATTGGAATCAATGCCAGTAACCACAGTGGACACAAAGTACTGGCGTGTAAGCTTGGTACGTGTTAGCATACTGGCCAACGAATCGGGGCAAACGGGCATTAAGTTATTCAGTTCATACTTGAGCGAGAAACTGCGTACCAAAGAGACAAGAGCCAGAGTATCGCACCGACAACCAACCGATCCCAGAACTGTTTGTGGTGAAACATCAAATAGTTTGCTCTGGCTGCGCATCTTCCGGATATTGAAATCGTTGGTCAAGCGCGTATCACATGCAATTGTAGCAAAATCGTTACCAGCAATGGCCACCAGAGTACCGCCAATATATTCATGAGGATTGAAGATGCTGGCAGATGTAACAGTTCTATTTTCATCGGTGTTAATAGGATAAAAACTATCCACATTTGAAGAGTGTTAGTATATTTTTATACCATACACCCATAGGGTGAAATGGTATATTAAAGTCGCCAAAATGTATGTAACAGGCAGGAGGAAGCATCTCCGACCCCACAAAGTATATATATTCTTGATCAGCATCAAAAACCAAGTCGATCTAGCCATGTCCGTCTGTCCGTCCGTCCGTCCGTCCGTATGAACACCTAGATCTCGGAGACTATAAGAGCTAGAGCCACCAAATTTGGTATGCAGTCTCGTGTAGTATGTACGCTTATCGAGTTTGTTTCAAATTTTTGCCACGCCCCCTTCCGCCCCCGAAATTTACATAAAACTGTTTTTCTTAAAAAGTATGGCAGATAGAGACATCAAATTTGGGTTATATACTTGTTTAGTTAGCGCGTAGAAAATAATTGTTCCAACTTTTTGCCACGAGCCCTTCCACCCCCGGAATTTACATAACTCTGATTTTCTTAAAAACTATGAAAGCTACCGACATTAAATTTGGTATGTAAGCTAGCTTAATAGACGCGCAGATATTGACTATTTAAAAATTTTGCCACGCCCATTTCCGCCCCCGAGAATTAAACAAAACAGATTTTCTCGAAAACTAACAAAGCTAAAGTAACCAAATTTAGTATGTATATTGACTTAGTATGCGCGCAGAATACATATATTTTAATATGTCGCCACGCCCACTGCCGCCTCCATAATTTAGAAAAAACCGAACCGGCAGACTAATAAATCTTATTTATTTCTATCAAACTACCAAATTTGATTGAAATCGGACTAGAAACATACAAAATATACGTATGAACGTATTTTGCTACGCGATCCATAAGGGAAGAATTGGCCGTTGGCTAGTGGCGGCGCTAGAGTGCTCGTGTGTTTGTAGAGCGAGCGAGAGAGCAAACGGTATGGGGCCTGTTAAAACAATTTAGTAGACATACATTTGGTTTTCGAAATTTTAAATATTTGTTTTACCTGGTGTATGGTATACCCAAGTCGGCGAGACGACTTACTTCATTTCTTTTTATTTTTTGTACAAAATACGTAAATGTATTGACTAGCAGATTGGAAACGTTGTGAGAAATTCTGATATTCCAAACAATAAAACAATTTTATTATAGACTGTGAAGCCTACGTTGATTTCGAAATACTGCTTTCCTATTGTTTTTCGTGGTTGCTACGATGCTGTTTTATTTGAAAAACTGCGTCAAGTAGATATTTTGATAACTTTTGTATGAGAGTTTCATCGTTAGAGATAAAAATCAAATTAAAAAAAGTACAGAAACTATGATCAGGTTAAAAATCCTATTAATACAAGAGTTAATTTTGTTGACTCTTTATTGGCTATTAAAAAAGTGGACAATTGTCTCATGTCTGTTCAAAATTGCATTTTCTTGTCTAATTTTCCAAAAAATCAAGAGTTTATCGCTTTATCAAAATCTATCATCGATTGTGCATATTATATTGCTACTCATTTGGCTTGTCACATTGACATTTTGCGTTAAAGAACCCAAACAAATTTTCTACAATTTTTCCCACCTTTATGGTCTATATATAGAGCATAAATCGACCTAATTTGGCAAAAAGTTTCGGTTTGTATTTTATTCTTTTTTATTCTCTCTCTGATTTTGATAAATAAAATTTTCTTTTGGGTACACGAAAAGTCCTTCATTTAGTTTAAGCGCCTGCCATACATTTTCTAGGCCACATATTTCATCCTTACTCTCCGCGCATCACCGGGAAGAAAAATGCGACTGTATACCCAGCAATTTGGTGGTGGCTCCTCTCCTCATCATCAGGCCGAATGCCTCCTTCTTCTACTTTGGCCCTTTGGCAAATTATTCACAACGACGACGACATCACCGACGTAATAAATTTTGCCTTTGCCGCTGTCTAACTTTTGGTTGCTGTCGACATTTGCCTTTTTTTTTTGCTGTTTTTTCATTCATTTTTTTTTATGCCCTTGCAGAGGGTATTATAAAATTGGTCAGATGTTTGTAACGCACAGAAGGACACTTTTACGACCCCATAAAGTAATTATAATCTTGATCAGCATGAGAAGCTGAGTTGATATAGCCATGTCCGTCAACCGTCTGTCCGTCCGTCCGTCTGTGCGAATGCGTTTTAATCAGCCGTCTTAAGAGCTCTCGGGCTGAAATTTTTTTTCGGGGTTTTTATTACCCGGGAAAAATAAAGTATGAAAGTATAAGGTATGAAAACCATCATATAGCTCTAGAAGAACTAGAAGAAACAGTTTCATAAACATCGGAGTATGCTATGAAATTTACATATTTGATAATATTTGATATAAAACCCCAGATCCCAAAATTTGAATGTGATTGGATAAATATAACACAAGTTACAGTCAATATAATAATCGGCTCTGCCGGCAGCGCTGCTTGCTGTCTACTACGTCTTTTGTCATCAACAGAGTACATGCATACGCACACAGACGCAACGCTACATGAACTGTATGTGTATGCGTGCGTTGCTTTGCTTTGGGAATGGGTAAAATTGTTTTGTTTGTATATTAAAGAATTGAGTTGCAGAAAACAAATTTTGAACATGTAAAATTATTATTACCAAAGACTGCAAGGGTATATAAACTTCCGCATAGCCGATGTTAGCTTCTTTGACATTTTTGTCTATATTTAAACACAATTTGTAATACTTACAAACGACATTCAATTTCCACAGGGTCTCCAAATACAGGCCATTCACATTTGGATTTTCCGCACGGCATATTATCGATTTGCCATCGTCGTCTGGTCGGAACAAAGCTCAACTCGGAGCGTGATGGGGATATGTAGTCCTGCAGCAAGGAAAACAAGAAAAGAAAAGAAGTTGAGGAAAAAAAAGAAAACACCATTGGAAAATGTTTCTGCATTAATTAAGTTTCACTCAGACGCGAAGAGGCTTGAGTATTTTTTAAGTCCATGCTAACAAACCGAAACCGAGGTCTTGAGGCAAAACTTTTCCCTTTCCCATCATTCATTTTTTTCTGTTTGCAAAATTTGTCAAAATATGTTATGTTTGCAATTTTAAATTTATTGGTTTTGTGGTTTCTGTGCATGTGTGTGGCTAAGTGTGTGTGTGCTATTTTATTTTATGTAACAAAGGTCGTCACATAATTAGCTGACCTGTTATTCTTGTAGTTTGGACGGGTAATAAAATTTCCTCGACGACGCTTTTAAACTGGCGTTCGGTTGTTTAATGGCTGCAAGGCGTGAAATATGCAGATACAAGGTCCTTTGAGAGTTACGATGTGTGTGTTTCGGTGTGTGTGTATGTGGTGTTAACGTGTTTGCAGTTACCATAAGTATTAATTAAATATCCTTTTAGTTGTTTAATTTAATGAAATCAATAAAATTGATTAGTTGCATTTAATTTGTTTCCATAATGTTTTCCCAAACATTAGTGAGAATTATTAGAATTATTCTTGGTTAAGTCAACGAGCAATTCTCGCACAAAGAATAATGATATACACGCACTTAAATGCACCAATCAATCAAAACTCGATGACGATTTGGTGACATACAAATCCGTTGATTCCATAACAAATCCCGATGATGTAGTAAATTATCCAAGTTTTTGAACTCTCTGGTGTTACCAGGATTTTCACCACATAACTTGCAACTCAAAGTTGGTTCAGTTATTATGATATTGCGTAATTTAAATCCACCGTGACTTTGCATGGTACTCGGCTTGCGGTGAAAAGACTTGTGAGGAACATAATTTTGACAATAATGCTCCACACAACAAACATGTAACCATCAAGGAGCAACACACAGGAAACATACGCAAGACACAGATTGATGACGCCTGGCAACATGTTGTAAAGCGTGATCGTTAGCATGACATTCATTATACTCTTGAAGTTCATTATCTTTTTCTTTAGCTTTTGCTCGTACCGATCGTCTGCGTTTTCGTCTGATCGGCGCCATAGTCCGTCGTATACAGAATGCTCTTCAGGTACTCCAAGCAATCTTTTCCAAGCGGACCCGCGCGTTTACCTGGACCTCCGTTACGAGTACCTCCATCTTTTGGATGTTGCCCTCTGGCTACAGGGCTTAGTTGGTTTAAACGTTCGGCTAGTAAATTTTTAGTGCCAGTATCAGATTTGTAACTGGGACTTTGAAAAGTCATCAGGATTTATTGAATCCATTATTGTTTTTTAATATTTTTTCTTATCTCAATTATAGCTTTTCCACATTCAATTCGGCCATTCTGACAGTAAGGATCACCTGATCTTCTTTATGACGACTATTGGTTCTCGTATTATAGCTGTGTGTACTGTTGTCATTCTTAGCGTTTTTCAGTTTCTTTGCTTAGCATACTGATCTTTTTCGATAACAAAATTTTCATAGGTTTGTATTTATTTTGATCTGTTTATTCGTATATTGGTCTTTCTTTATATTTACGTTAACTTTAATAGTTTCATCTGACCAATTGAACCATGGCTTCATAGTTGCTATAGACCAAATTCCACGTCACTTACAACGTATCGATCATTTTCGAGGCACTTAACGATTTTAAAAGGCGCTTTGAATCTCGGCTCTAATTTTTTTGGATACACCTTTGTGAGTGTCAAAATTTTAAACTACCATAAGTCGCGTTCGCGAATTTCCGCACACACATTTCTGTGATTATCATTTACGGTTTACCACATAGACCCCCCTCCCGACCAAAAATTCTATGCCAGGGCAATGATTTCTTTCAAAACGGAACTCCATTCGATCCGTAAACGGACAACTACAATTGGCAACTAAATTGCTTCCAAATAGTTTCCGTGCCTTTCTCATAAATCGACAAAAAAAACCCTAAAGCTGTGTATTTTCTTTGTTTAAAGTTGGTATTTGAAACTTTATAAATGCAAAGTTACGCTTTTGCCTTCAATTCCCTTGAAATTCAACAAGTTATTATCTCATACAGATTTTAGCAAGCGGTGCTTTTAAACTTCTTAATATTTGTATTTAGAAAGTTAATATACTTCGGAGCAATTCGACAAAATATCATTCAACGAGTCAATGCCGAGATAACTAGTCGTTCGACATTGTAAAAAAAAACTTTCTGAAAAAATAAGTAAAAAAGAAATTTTGTGTGAAAAAAATGCCAAGTAAACAAAATTCAGCGCCAAGGTCATCGCACAAGTCCTTGGTAGATTTTCAACCAAAATGTTTGCCAAAAAGGTAAACAGCAACATTACCTCGCCTCCAAAGGAGAAAGAACCAGAATTGCTGCAGTTCCCATCGAGAACAAGCCTTGTGGCTCCAAATTTTGAAAAACCGAAGCCGCTTGTTGCTGGAACTAATTTATGTGGAAAGACGACAAATTCAACAAATGTTTTACGAAAACGCGACTATAATCAGGCTTTCAATCAAGTAAAGTTCTTTAATGATAATGAGAAAATGAATGAGACTGTGAGTTATTTAAATAATTGGCCCATTCATGACGACACAAATAAAGAGAATCAAGAAGGTAACAATTATGGAAAACCACCCGTAGATTTCTTTAATACAAATTTTAAGCCAAATGATTCGATTTCAAAACCTAACATTTTTGATGCTAGGCAAGAAATTAAAAGAGAAATTCTGCACAGAAGCGAGGACAACAGTAGTTGTTTATATGTCGACTATAATCCCAATTCGGATAATCAAGGAGAACCAGAAATTAGTTTTAATTTTACATTTGATAATCTGAATAATGAAATAAAGTCGATGCCAACAGTACATAACAATATTAATGGAATTGTGAATATAAATGATGTGAATAATGTTTCCATAAATATTGATTTTTCGAATCTTGTGCTGAATACGCAAACAAATGAAGTGGTGAAAGGTAAAAAATGTGATATACCATCCGATCTTGAGATAGATGCTCGTCTACAAGCTGAATTGGACTCATTGCTACCGACGATGACATCTGAGGAATCCGAAATAGATGCTCGCCTACAGGCCGAACTTGACTCTTTGCCCTTCATCGAGGTGGATAATACAGAAGATTATAAGGAATTGGATGATTTTATGAAATCGCTTTTCGTATATGAAGGCCGACCAGAGGTGGTGGAGGAGGTGCCCACAACTGCTAGTGCCATTGAAGGTCCACAAACACAGATACGTGTTCCCCTTGGTTCAGATCCACAAAATTGTTCACAAATCTCATATGGGGCAGTGGAAAATGAAGTGCCAGTGGATGAAATGCAAGTACCCCATAATGACGCTGATTTGGATAATCCAATATTTTTTCCCTTAATGGGTGCTCCGAACACAGATTTTCTACAACCGATATGATTGGTATGATCAATTGCGTGGAAGAGGGAAAAATGTAGATATTATCCACTGAGAAGGATAGTAATAATATATCAAAATTCTTGAATCGAATTTTGGGATGCCGTGTTGAGATACAAAATGCTTTCTTCAAGTTCTTTATGGACAATATGTATTCAGTGATCTTAAAACTGAAGCGTTCTGGTCGCTTCGATTTGGGTATACTCGATCTAGATGCCCATGGAGCCAGTGTCAAGCCCATTAAGCCAATCCGACTTGTTCAAAAACATTCGACAGGGACTGCAGGCACTGAATTGCATACAGTGTCTGTTTGAAGTGGCCCTATCAAAGTGAGTTTCAAGACTTATTGATGCTTTCCACTTTTATTACTTAATAATTTTGTTTTACAGATATCGTAAGGAGGCTCTATATGATTATGAAGGTCTCTATATACTCCAACAGAATAGACAGAATAAGAACTCAGCCATACTCTGTCTGCGTGATGCAACAGATTCAACGGATGTTAAGTCAGCAAATAAAATAAATTTGCAAATATATCGTCCCAATACCGGGCCACAGGTTCGCACTGAGACGGTCAATTCAATAACCAGCCGATATGTCAAAAGTGCCACCCGAGGTTGCACGTTCATTTTGGCAGCATCAATATGACGTGTGTCTGACTAGATGTTCGCATGTCTTTTGGAATAGAATTTGCCCCATTAAAGGTGGTTGTGAGGTGGGCTTACGTGTGTCGGGCTTGATTTTGCCCATATGGGATCGCATTGAGCAGATTATCCACAAGAATGGACATAAGATACAAATCCTTCGAGTTAAAACCGATAATAAGAAAATTGTTGGTACAGTTGTCCCCCATGCTGTCTATAATGAACTTGTTAACAATTTGGCCTCTGATTCCATAATGGAATTTCAAAATATACCCGGAAGAAAAGAATAAAACCAATTGGCAATGATGTATCCCATTTTATTGTCATTTTTGCAAAGTTTACGCTCTCAAATTTTTTCTTCACTTGTATCTTGGCCACTTTTAAAAATATCAACTAAAATTGCGGCGGCATCCGGTAAATTATAGTATATATATCTGGTTAGAGATTGCGACCTATTGAAATTTAAATTGAATTTAAACCGGCTCGAGGTCAATCTTACAAAAGAAGATTATTTCAAAGGTAACACACAAAAAGGTGAGCAGGTTGTCTGTATAGCTATTTCAAGAACTACCAAGTTCTATCATCAGCAGACTTTGCTAAAGAACTCCAGAATTGCAATAGCCATACCATGTCTTCAACGCTAAAACTAGTTGGGAATTACATTGCCAACTAAATGAAGCGAAAAAAGCTGGCGAAGCCTACAATACCGAAGACCACCTTTGTGCATTACCCTTAGGCGCTATGAAATATTAGTGTAAGAGCTTCGCCCTTAACAAACTAAATTCAAGACCTGTTTCTTTTTATACACGGTATATTGTACCATATAGAAAAAGGGGTTTTTTTGGAATAAAATTCCAAAAATAACGGCGTGCCTTCCGTTAGTGTTATCTGGTTAGAGATTGCGACCTATTGAAATTTAAATTGAATTTAAACAGGCTCGAGGTCAATCTTACAAAAGAAGATTATTTCAAAGGTAACACACAAAAAGGTGAGCAGGTTGTCTGTATAGCTATTTCAAGAACTACCAAGTTCTATCATCAGCAGACTTTGCTAAAGAACTCCAGAATTGCAATAGCCATACCATGTCTTCAACGCTAAAACTAGTTGGGAATTACATTGCCAACTAAATGAAGCGAAAAAAGCTGGCGAAGCCTACAATACCGAAGACCACCTTTTGTGCATTACCCTTAGGCGCTATGAAATATTAGTGTAAGAGCTTCGCCCTTAACAAACTAAATTCAAGACCTGTTTCTTTTTATACACGGTATATTGTACCATATAGAAAAAGGGGTTTTTTTGGAATAAAATTCCAAAAATAACGGCGTGCCTTCCGTTAGTGTTATCTGGTTAGAGATTGCGACCTATTGAAATTTAAATTGAATTTAAACCGGCTCGAGGTCAATCTTACAAAAGAAGATTATTTCAAAGGTAACACACAAAAAGGTGAGCAGGTTGTCTGTATAGCTATTTCAAGAACTACCAAGTTCTATCATCAGCAGACTTTGCTAAAGAACTCCAGAATTGCAATAGCCATACCATGTCTTCAACGCTAAAACTAGTTGGGAATTACATTGCCAACTAAATGAAGCGAAAAAAGCTGGCGAAGCCTACAATACCGAAGACCACCTTTTGTGCATTACCCTTAGGCGCTATGAAATATTAGTGTAAGAGCTTCGCCCTTAACAAACTAAATTCAAGACCTGTTTCTTTTTATACACGGTATATTGTACCATATAGAAAAAGGGGTTTTTTGGAATAAAATTCCAAAAATAACGGCGTGCCTTCCGTTAGTGTTATCTGGTTAGAGATTGCGACCTATTGAAATTTAAATTGAATTTAAACCGGCTCGAGGTCAATCTTACAAAAGAAGATTATTTCAAAGGTAACACACAAAAAGGTGAGCAGGTTGTCTGTATAGCTATTTCAAGAACTACCAAGTTCTATCATCAGCAGACTTTGCTAAAGAACTCCAGAATTGCAATAGCCATACCATGTCTTCAACGCTAAAACTAGTTGGGAATTACATTGCCAACTAAATGAAGCGAAAAAAGCTGGCGAAGCCTACAATACCGAAGACCACCTTTTGTGCATTACCCTTAGGCGCTATGAAATATTAGTGTAAGAGCTTCGCCCTTAACAAACTAAATTCAAGACCTGTTTCTTTTTATACACGGTATATTGTACCATATAGAAAAAGGGGTTTTTTTGGAATAAAATTCCAAAAATAACGGCGTGCCTTCCGTTAGTGTTATCTGGTTAGAGATTGCGACCTATTGAAATTTAAATTGAATTTAAACCGGCTCGAGGTCAATCTTACAAAAGAAGTTTATTTCAAAGGTAACACACAAAAAGGTGAGCAGGTTGTCTGTATAGCTATTTCAAGAACTACCAAGTTCTATCATCAGCAGACTTTGCTAAAGAACTCCAGAATTGCAATAGCCATACCATGTCTTCAACGCTAAAACTAGTTGGGAATTACATTGCCAACTAAATGAAGCGAAAAAAGCTGGCGAAGCCTACAATACCGAAGACCACCTTTTGTGCATTACCCTTAGGCGCTATGAAATATTAGTGTAAGAGCTTCGCCCTTAACAAACTAAATTCAAGACCTGTTTCTTTTTATACACGGTATATTGTACCATATAGAAAAAGGGGTTTTTTGGAATAAAATTCCAAAAATAACGGCGTGCCTTCCGTTAGTGTTATCTGGTTAGAGATTGCGACCTATTGAAATTTAAATTGAATTTAAACCGGCTCGAGGTCAATCTTACAAAAGAAGATTATTTCAAAGGTAACACACAAAAAGGTGAGCAGGTTGTCTGTATAGCTATTTCAAGAACTACCAAGTTCTATCATCAGCAGACTTTGCTAAAGAACTCCAGAATTGCAATAGCCATACCATGTCTTCAACGCTAAAACTAGTTGGGAATTACATTGCCAACTAAATGAAGCGAAAAAAGCTGGCGAAGCCTACAATACCGAAGACCACCTTTTGTGCATTACCCTTAGGCGCTATGAAATATTAGTGTAAGAGCTTCGCCCTTAACAAACTAAATTCAAGACCTGTTTCTTTTTATACACGGTATATTGTACCATATAGAAAAAGGGGTTTTTTTGGAATAAAATTCCAAAAATAACGGCGTGCCTTCCGTTAGTGTTATCTGGTTAGCCAGCTTTTTTCGCTTCATTTAGTTGGCAATGTAATTCCCAACTAGTTTTAGCGTTGAAGACATGGTATGGCTATTGCAATTCTGGAGTTCTTTAGCAAAGTCTGCTGATGATAGAACTTGGTAGTTCTTGAAATAGCTATACAGACAACCTGCTCACCTTTTTGTGTGTTACCTTTGAAATAATCTTCTTTTGTAAGATTGACCTCGAGCCGGTTTAAATTCAATTTAAATTTCAATAGGTCGCAATCTCTAACCAGATAACACTAACGGAAGGCACGCCGTTATTTTTGGAATTTTATTCCAAAAAAACCCCTTTTTCTATATGGTACAATATACCGTGTATAAAAAGAAACAGGTCTTGAATTTAGTTTGTTTCGCTTCATTTAGTTGGCAATGTAATTCCCAACTAGTTTTAGCGTTGAAGACATGGTATGGCTATTGCAATTCTGGAGTTCTTTAGCAAAGTCTGCTGATGATAGAACTTGGTAGTTCTTGAAATAGCTATACAGACAACCTGCTCACCTTTTTGTGTGTTACCTTTGAAATAATCTTCTTTTGTAAGATTGACCTCGAGCCGGTTTAAATTCAATTTAAAAACTAAAAATTTCAATAGGTCGCAATCTCTAACCAGATAACACTAACGGAAGGCACGCCGTTATTTTTGGAATTTTATTCCAAAAAAACCCCTTTTTCTATATGGTACAATATACCGTGTATAAAAAGAAACAGGTCTTGAATTTAGTTTGTTAAGGGCGAAGCTCTTACACTAATATTTCATAGCGCCTAAGGGTAATGCACAAAAGGTGGTCTTCGGTATTGTAGGCTTCGCCAGCTTTTTTCGCTTCATTTAGTTGGCAATGTAATTCCCAACTAGTTTTAGCGTTGAAGACATGGTATGGCTATTGCAATTCTGGAGTTCTTTAGCAAAGTCTGCTGATGATAGAACTTGGTAGTTCTTGAAATAGCTATACAGACAACCTGCTCACCTTTTTGTGTGTTACCTTTGAAATAATCTTCTTTTGTAAGATTGACCTCGAGCCGGTTTAAATTCAATTTAAATTTCAATAGGTCGCAATCTCTAACCAGATAACACTAACGGAAGGCACGCCGTTATTTTTGGAATTTTATTCCAAAAAAACCCCTTTTTCTATATGGTACAATATACCGTGTATAAAAAGAAACAGGTCTTGAATTTAGTTTGTTAAGGGCGAAGCTCTTACACTAATATTTCATAGCGCCTAAGGGTAATGCACAAAAGGTGGTCTTCGGTATTGTAGGCTTCGCCAGCTTTTTTCGCTTCATTTAGTTGGCAATGTAATTCCCAACTAGTTTTAGCGTTGAAGACATGGTATGGCTATTGCAATTCTGGAGTTCTTTAGCAAAGTCTGCTGATGATAGAACTTGGTAGTTCTTGAAATAGCTATACAGACAACCTGCTCACCTTTTTGTGTGTTACCTTTGAAATAATCTTCTTTTGTAAGATTGACCTCGAGCCGGTTTAAATTCAATTTAAATTTCAATAGGTCGCAATCTCTAACCAGATAACACTAACGGAAGGCACGCCGTTATTTTTGGAATTTTATTCCAAAAAAACCCCTTTTTCTATATGGTACAATATACCGTGTATAAAAAGAAACAGGTCTTGAATTTAGTTTGTTAAGGGCGAAGCTCTTACACTAATATTTCATAGCGCCTAAGGGTAATGCACAAAAGGTGGTCTTCGGTATTGTAGGCTTCGCCAGCTTTTTTCGCTTCATTTAGTTGGCAATGTAATTCCCAACTAGTTTTAGCGTTGAAGACATGGTATGGCTATTGCAATTCTGGAGTTCTTTAGCAAAGTCTGCTGATGATAGAACTTGGTAGTTCTTGAAATAGCTATACAGACAACCTGCTCACCTTTTTGTGTGTTACCTTTGAAATAATCTTCTTTTGTAAGATTGACCTCGAGCCTGTTTAAATTCAATTTAAATTTCAATAGGTCGCAATCTCTAACCAGATAACACTAACGGAAGGCACGCCGTTATTTTTGGAATTTTATTCCAAAAAAACCCCTTTTTCTATATGGTACAATATACCGTGTATAAAAAGAAACAGGTCTTGAATTTAGTTTGTTAAGGGCGAAGCTCTTACACTAATATTTCATAGCGCCTAAGGGTAATGCACAAAAGGTGGTCTTCGGTATTGTAGGCTTCGCCAGCTTTTTTCGCTTCATTTAGTTGGCAATGTAATTCCCAACTAGTTTTAGCGTTGAAGACATGGTATGGCTATTGCAATTCTGGAGTTCTTTAGCAAAGTCTGCTGATGATAGAACTTGGTAGTTCTTGAAATAGCTATACAGACAACATGCTCACCTTTTTGTGTGTTACCTTTGAAATAATCTTCTTTTGTAAGATTGACCTCGAGCCGGTTTAAATTCAATTTATAGTATATATATATATATGTATGTTTGTGTATGTGTGTGACACAAGCTTTCGCTTTTACCAAATGCCAAGCACGCACAAGAAGAGAACCCATGAAAGTTAAAACAAGACAGAAGCGGAGCCAATGTTGCCAAGCCATAAACAATGGAACAATAGGGACCTAGTTACTCTGGGATATGTATCGTGTGCAATGCTGCAGGGGGAATCTCTCTACGACGTCTGTAATTGCATTGCATGTTTTTACTCTTTACCATGGTGTAGAGAATAATTGGGGTATTACAAGGTCGTCAAGGTGTTTGCAACAGGCATTACCAAGAAAATATCAAAGAAGCTAACTTCGGCTATGCCGAAGTTTATATACCCTTGCAGTATACTTGGCAATAATATTTTTCCTTTTTGAAATTTCTTTCCCTGCAACTCAATTCATCAATACACAAACAAAATATTATTTCTCTTTTTACCACAAGTTTTTCTTCTTCCATCATTTTCTAAGCGAAGCACGGCACGCATACACATACAGTTCATGTAGCGTTGCGTCTGTGTGTGTATGCGTGTGCTCTGTTGATTTGATGATGGCAGTAGTAGGCAGCAAGCAGCGCTGCCGGCAGCGTTTGAACCGATTTATATTGACTGTAACTTGTGTTCTATTTATCGGATCAGATTCAAATTTTGGGATCTGAGATTTTATATCTATTACTATCATATTGGTAAATTTCATGGGGATACTCCAATTTTTGCAAAAATGTTTCTTCTAGAGCTATATGATATAGTGGTCCGATCCCAAAGATTTTCATACTTTATCTCACCCGGGTAAAAAAAAGCTCCCAAAAAAAATTTCATCCCGATAGCTCTTAAGATGGCTGAGTAAAACGCGTACGCACCGACGGACAGACGGACAGACGGTCAGACGGACAGACGGACATGGCTATATCGACTTAGCTTCTCATGCTGATCAAGAATATATATACTTTATGGGGTCGGAAACGTCTCCTTCTGTGCGTTACAAACATCTGACCAATTTTATAATACCCTCTGCAAGGGTATAAAAAGTCGCCCATAAAATCTTTCAGGGAAATTTAGTTATTTTCAGATATGCAAAGGATTGTATTAATAATTTTTAAAGAGGGTATCTTAAGTACCGTTGCCGCTACTTGCTTATAAGACTTTTCTTTTCCATCTTTGTCTGAGTCTTGCCTCTCCGTTGCATCCCCCTGACAGCTTTCGTTTTACTCTTATTGCTCTGTATTTATGTGTGTGTGTGTGTATGTTACATTATAAATTTTAAAACGTACGCACTCGGATTCTCCTAGCACATAGATATAAACCAAATTATGCAATGGCATAAAGTATGCCAAATGGCCTTGGCAAATGTCGTGCCTAGAGAAGCTAAAAACGAACTTGGCATAATAACTCACGCCTTATGGAGGAGGTATGGTGAACATTATTGCATAAGAAGGCCCCACACTTCAAAATTAAGGGGAGTCTATTGGTTAAAATTCTTAATGGGTTATTTCCCTCGTGTGCAAGTTTTATCAAAGAACATTAAATGGTTCAGTTATAAGTTAATTCGAAAGTAGGACTGAAAGGAAAAAGTGAGTGATAGACAAGTCAGTGGTTTCTAAATAGGTCGAACAATAAACGAACAAACTTTCAGGTATATATGTATGTATATACATACAAGGTGGCGCAAAAGAAGTCATCCGTGCCAAAAGAAGTCATCCGATGTGGTTTGGATCTAATTCTGTTTTTAAATTATGTTTATTCAAACGTTGAGAAATTTATTGGCCAAATAATGTATCTCTTACTTTAATATTTATACTAGTCAGCAAATCCGGAAATGTTTCAACAAATATCTGTGTCTTGATATTAGATATTCAAAATGTATACTTTCAACTATTTAAATTTAAGATCGTCTAGCTATGCATTTTCCAAAGAATATAAAATAAATAGTAATTTCTTATATTAAAAGTTCCCATGCCTGTTATTTTTAGAGACTAATCCGAATATTTTGTTATTTTACCAATTTTCATATTAATATACATATATGAATATCAATGGAGTCAATGGATGTGTTTTCACTAAATTTTTTAGGAACAGTTTTTCATTTACTCTTTTTGTTTTTACGATGTCCGCAGTAGTCCTTTTTATTTGGGTTGGGTTTGGAATTCGAGAGTAGAGCTTAATTTATATAAACGAAATGGGACACACACAACATGGGCATATTGATTTCGAATGGTGTATGTATTGAGTGAAATTTTAATTTTAAACAATCCTGAGCAGAAAGTTAAATGTGATTTTACCAAAATTGCCCGATGTACCCATAACGCACAAGGGCCTAAATTGGAAACTATAGAAACCAAAAAAGATTTTGGCAAGAACTTAAAATCCCTTTTTATCCTTTTGATGTTTTTGTATTTAATTAAATCCGTTTGGACTGAGAGCATTAAATGTGTCGACTATAAAATTAGTAGATTCACCCGAAAAATATAAGCAAATTACATGGTTAATGGTTGAAGACAAGACTGAAATATCAATTATCATTCTAAATTAATTCTAAGAGTCCAATAACAAAGAGAATCGTCTCAAAAAGCATCAATTACCAACCTTCTCGCTTAATGCTTATTAAGTTTTACAGAAAATTTGAACTTGGAAATAAAACATGAATTAATTTAATGCCAAATATTCCTGCGTGGATTATAATTCATTAACAAAAAATAAACCATTCTTGTCCTAAGGCAGGGGCAGCTGTTTGAACTGAACGCCCTCTCTGGTAATAATATTTATAAACATACAATTCCCTGTAAAACTGTCACAGTCGCGAGCTGCCCTGAATGCCTCCATTGAGATTTGCACAGTTTTATCCACAGTCAGCGATGTTGTTATAGCATTCATATGATCCTCCTCATTACCTTCGAACCAGTTCAAAGTAGGCAATATTATGCGTCCACCAGTTCCAGAAATATGATAGGGTAAACGTAGATAATTTCCAATTGGATCATTGAAATATACAGCTCCCAGACCTTTGGAATCAATGCCAGTAACCACAGTGGACACAAAGTACTGGCGTGTAAGCTTGGTACGTGTTAGCATACTGGCCAACGAATCGGGGCAAACGGGCATTAAGTTATCCAGTTCATACTTGAGCGAGAAACTGCGTACCAAAGAGACAAGAGCTAGAGTATCGCACCGACAACCAACCGATCCCAGAACTGTTTGTGGTGAAACATCAAATAGTTTGCTCTGGCTGCGCATCTTCCGGATATTGAAATCGTTGGTCAAGCGCGTATCACATGCAATTGTAGCAAAATCGTTACCAGCAATGGCCACCAGAGTACCGCCAATATATTCATGAGGATTGAAGATGCTGGCAGATGTAACAGTTCTATTTTCATCGGTGTTAATAGGATAAAAACTATCCACATTTGAAGAGTGTTAGTATATTTTTATACCATACACCCATAGGGTGAAATGGTATATTTAAGTCGCCAAAATGTATGTAACAGGCAGAAGGAAGCATCTCCGACCCCACAAAGTATATATATTCTTGATCAGCATCAAAAACCAAGTCGATCTAGCCATGTCCGTCTGTCCGTCCGTCCGTCCGTCCGTATGAACACCTAGATCTCGGAGACTATAAGAGCTAGAGCCACCAAATTTGGTATGCAGTCTCGTGTAGTATGTACGCTTATCGAGTTTGTTTCAAATTTTTGCCACGCCCCCTTCCGCCCCCGAAATTTACATAAAACTGTTTTTCTTAAAAAGTATGGCAGATAGAGACATCAAATTTGGGTTATATACTTGTTTAGTTAGCGCGTAGAAAATAATTGTTCCAACTTTTTGCCACGAGCCCTTCCACCCCCGGAATTTACGTAACTCTGATTTTCTTAAAAACTATGAAAGCTACCGACATTAAATTTGGTATGTAAGCTAGCTTAATAGACGCGCAGATATTGACTATTTAAAAATTTTGCCACGCCCATTTCCGCCCCCGAGAATTAAAAAAAACAGATTTTCTCGAAAACTAACAAAGCTAAAGTAACCAAATTTAGTATGTATATTGACTTAGTATGCGCGCAGAATACATATATTTTAATATGTCGCCACGCCCACTGCCGCCTCCATAATTTAGAAAAAACCGAACCGGCAGACTAATAAATCTTATTTATTTCTATCAAACTACCAAATTTGATTGAAATCGGACTAGAAACATACAAAATTACGTATGAACGTATTTTGCTACGCGATCCATAAGGGAAGAATTGGCCGTTGGCTAGTGGCGGCGCTAGAGTGCTCGTGTGTTTGTAGAGTGAGCGAGATAGCAAATGGTATGAGGCATGTTAAAACAATTTAATAGACATACATTTGGTTTTCGAAATTTTAAATATTTGTTTTACCTGGTGTATGGTATACCCAAGTCGGCGAGACGACTTACTTACTTCATTTCTTTTTATTTTTTGTACAAAATACGTAAATGTATTGACTAGCAGATTGGAAACGTTGTGAGAAATTCTGATATTCCAAACAATAAAACAATTTTATTATAGACTGTGAAGCCTACGTTGATTTCGAAATACTGCTTTCCTATTGTTTTTCGTGGTTGCTACGATGCTGTTTTATTTGAAAAACTGCGTCAAGTAGATATTTTGATAACTTTTGTATGAGAGTTTCATCGTTAGAGATAAAAATCAAATTAAAAAAAGTACAGAAACTATGATCAGGTTAAAAATCCTATTAATACAAGAGTTAATTTTGTTGACTCTTTATTGGCTATTAAAAAAGTGGACAATTATCTCATGTCTGTTCAAAATTGCATTTTCTTGTCTAATTTTCCAAAAATTCAAGAGTTTATCGCTTTATCAAAATCTATCATCGATTGTGCATATTATATTGCTACTCATTTGGCTTGTCACATTGACATTTTGCGTTAAAGAACCCAAACAAATTTTCTACAATTTTTCCCACCTTTATGGTCTATATATAGAGCATAAATCGACCTAATTTGGCAAAAAGTTTCGGTTTGTATTTTATTCTTTTTTATTCTCTCTCTGATTTTGATAAATAAAATTTTCTTTTGGGTACACGAAAAGTCCTTCATTTAGTTTAAGCGCCTGCCATACATTTTCTAGGCCACATATTTCATCCTTACTCTCCGCGCATCACCGGGAAGAAAAAATGCGACTGTATACCCAGCAATTTGGTGGTGGCTCCTCTCCTCATCATCAGGCCGAATGCCTCCTTCTTCTACTTTGGCCCTTTGGCAAATTATTCACAACGACGACGACATCACCGACGTAATAAATTTTGCCTTTGCCGCTGTCTAACTTTTGGTTGCTGTCGACATTTGCCTTTTTTTTTTGCTGTTTTTTCATTCATTTTTTTTTATGCCCTTGCAGAGGGTATTATAAAATTGGTCAGATGTTTGTAACGCACAGAAGGACACGTTTCCGACCCCATAAAGTAATTATAATCTTGATCAGCATGAGAAGCTGAGTTGATATAGCCATGTCCGTCAACCGTCTGTCCGTCCGTCCGTCTGTGCGAATGCGTTTTACTCAGCCGTCTTAAGAGCTCTCGGGCTGAAATTTTTCGGTGTTTTTTATTACCCGGGAAAAATAAAGTATGAAAGTATAAAGTATGAAAGCCATCAGGATCGGACCACTATATCATATAGCTCTAGAAGAACTAGAAGAAACAGTTTCATAAACATCGGAGTATGCTATGAAATTTACATATGTGATAATATTTGATATAAAACCCCAGATCCCAAAATTTGAATGTGATTGGATAAATATAACACAAGTTACAGTCAATATAATAATCGGCTCTGCCGGCAGCGCTGCTTGCTGTCTACTACGTCTTTTGTCATCAACAGAGTACATGCATACACACACAGACGCAACGCTACATGAACTGTATGTGTATGCGTGCGTTGCTTTGCTTTGGGAATGGGTAAAATTGTTTTGTTTGTATATTAAAGAATTGAGTTGCAGAAAACAAATTTTGAACATGTAAAATTATTATTACCAAAGACTGCAAGGGTATATAAACTTCCGCATAGCCGATGTTAGCTTCTTTGATATTTTGTTTTATACTTAAACACAATTTGTAATACTTACAAACGACATTCAATTTCCACAGGGTCTCCAAATACAGGCCATTCACATTTGGATTTTCCGCACGGCATGTTATCGATTTGCCATCGTCGTCTGGTCGGAACAAAGCTCAACTCGGAGCGTGATGGGTTCTTTGATATGTCGTCCTGCAGCAAGGAAAACAAGAAAAGAAAAGAAGTTGAGAAAAAAAAGAAAACACCATTGGAAAATGTTTCTGTATTAATTAAGTTTCACTCAGACGCGGAGACGCTTGAGTATTTTTTAAGTCCATGCTAACAAACCGAAATCGAGGTCTCGAGGCAAAACTTTTCCCTTTCCCATCATTCGTTTTTTTCTGTTTGCAAAATTTGTCAAAATATGTTATGTTTGCAATTTTAAATTTATTGGTTTTGTGATTTCTGTGCATGTGTGTGGCTAAGTGTGTGTGTGTTATTTTATTTTATGTAACAAAGGTCGACACATAATTAGCTGAGCTGTTATTCTTGTAGTTTGGACGGGTAATAAAATTTCCTCGACGACGCTTTTAAACTGGCGTTCGGTTGTTTAATGGCTGCAAGGCGTGAAATATGCAGGTACAAGGTCCTTTGAGAGTTACGATGTGTGTGTTTCGGTGTGTGTGTATGTGGTGTTAACGTGTTTGCAGTTACCATAAGTATTAATTAAATATCCTTTTAGTTGTTTAATTTAATGAAATCAATAAAATTGATTAGTTGCATTTAATTTGTTTCCATAATGTTTTCCCAAACATTAGTGAGAATTATTAGAATTATTCTTGGTTAAGTCAACGAGCAATTCTCGCGCAAAGAATAAGATATACACGCACTTAAATGCACCATTCAATCAAAACTCGATGACGATTTGGTGACATACAAATCCGTTGATTCCATAACAAAGATTGCTCTTATAGCAATAAATACTAAGTTGCAACAACAAAGTGCTTAACTTTTACAAAAGCCATGTCCACCAATTCGGGCCCAAGCTCTCTCGATCCCCACCAGCAACAGCTACAAGAATTAATTGTACAACAACAACGGGAGCGTCGACTCTCGGTCCAACGCAACAACGCGCACCAACCAGCACCGTCAGCTCGTTGACAGCAACCAGCACCGTCAGCTCGTTGACAGCAACTACTGCAACGTCTGCCGAAGTATTGACCTGCCTCAAGCCGTCAACGACAAGTCGCCCAGAGTCAGCCACAATAGTAAACCCAACGACTTCTGTCCAAACTGGAATGGACAGATATATTAAAATAAATAAGCGGAAGCTAAGCCCGCAAAAGAAAAAAAGTGGCAATACGCTGAAAATAACCAAACCAAATGAACGAGTAGCACCCCTTAGCGGGAATCGTTTTAAAATTCTTGCCGATCAGCAAGACGATCAAGCCGGCGCTGTAGATAAAGTTAAATCGGCTAGACCACCCCCTTTATACATCCGTGGAGCCAACTGCAGCGCCCTGATTTCGAAGCTAGTAGAAACAGTAGGGGCAAATAACTTTGTTGTAACCCCACTTAATAGGTGTAACATTAAAGAAATTAAATGTCAAACCCAAACTGAGGACAATTTCCGCATCATCGAAAAGTACCTCCGTAATGATAACATCAACTTCTATATCACCAACTAAAAAGCAGTAAAGGGTTTCAGGTTGGAAAAAAGGTTTGCGGTCAAGTCCGTTGTCAACATCATCAACAGGAACAAAGTCGCACAGCCGCTCTTTAAAATCGAGCTCCAACCAGATGCAAAGCGGTCGAAGCCAAATGAAGTGCACCCGATCTACAACCTACAGCCTACAGAAGAATCACCGTAGAAGAGCCCCATAAGAGACGCCAACCACCGCAGTGTAAAAACTGCCAGGAATACAACCACACCTCTAACAATTGCAATCTTAGGTCAGTGTGTGTTGGCTGCGGCGAACATCATGAAGATGGAATTTGCACCAAGGACAGAAACATCGTCGCACTAAGACTATGCAGCAACTGTGGAAGGAACCACACGGCCAACTACAGAGTCCTGTCTTCAAGGATCTTAAATCACACCTAAACGGGCGCAAACCCCCAGCTGGACCAAAAATCACCTTCAACGCCTCAAAAACTACACCGGAGGTTTTCTTCGCCAAGGCTGTTAGATCATCCAACATGACTGCTACAACCAGTCCTAGTGTATCCTTCGCTAGTGTGCTCCGAACTGGACAGACGGAGCCCGCGAAAGAGACATCTCCGTCACTCCGCCATCTACAGAATCCGCAACCTAGCGCACCAGAGCTTGGCCAGCAAACTCCAAGTGGTCTAGAGGCGCTATTGATCTCACTCAATCAAAACATGACCACTTATATGACGTTCATGCAAAACTGTATGCACGAACTTATGCGGAATCAAAACCTGCTTATCCAGAAGCTTATCGAGTTCACAAAAATGAACTGCAACTATTCCTAGACTCAAGTAAAATCGACGTTTTGCTGATTTCGGAAACACATTTAACATCAAAAAATAATTTTCAAATACCAAAATATGCCTTCTACGCAACAAACCATCCAGACGGAAAAGCTCATGGCGGGACCGGTATCCTAATCAAAAACCGTATAAAAACTCGTTCCTCAACAGATTTGAAACACAGCACCTACAAGCAACTGCTATAACCGTCCAAACCAGCTGCGGCAACACTACATTGGTTGCCCTGTACTGCCCACCACGCTTCTCAATCTCTGAAAAGGAATTTACCGATTTCTTTAACACACTCGGAGATCGCTTCATTGCAGCAGGGGACAATAACGCCAAACATACGCACTGGGGATCTCGCCTGGTAAATCCTAAAGGAAAGCAGTTGTACAACACAATAGTCAACCCTCTCAATAAGATGGATTGCGTCTCACCGGGTAGGCCTACTTATTGGCCCACAGATCCACAGAAAGTGCCTGACTTGATTGATTTCGCAGAATCCAAGAGGATTCCACGTAATCGGATCACTGCGAATACACTGCTAGATTTAACTTCCGATCACTCTCCAGTGCTATTCACATTATTAACAAGACCTCAAGTACTTGATCGCCCATATAGGCTTACAAACAACAAAACAAATTGGCTTAAATTTAAAATGTACATGAGTGCCCACATGGACTGTTCGCCGAAACTGGATGCTGCAAAGGACATTGATATGTGCGTCTCTGCACTTGAGTCGATGATGGGAGCTGCAGCAAGAGTATCTACTCCACATGCCTCTTCTTACACCAAACCTGTTGACAGGATTACGAACCGGCGGATTAAACAATTAGTAACGGAAAAAACGACGTCTAAGAAGAGAATGGCAGATTACTCGATCACCAGCAGCAAAACTTCGCCTAAGGCAAGCTAATCGCAACCTCTCCAAGGCGTTAAGACAAGAGGAAAGCTGGGCTCAAAGGAAATACATAGAAAAGCTCAGTCCAACCAGCACTAAACATCCTCTGTGGAAAGCCCACACAACTTTAAGCTATCATTGAAATACAATATATCTGCAAACTGTTCAACGCTATAATAAAAATTGGCTACTTCCCAAGAACATGGAAAAAGTCCACTATCATCATGATTCCTAAAGTGGGAAAGGACAAAACCCAGCCATCATCCTATAGGCCAATTAGTTTGCTGCCATGTCTTTCGAAGCTTTTTGAAAAGGTCCTGCAGATCCGCCTAAACTCATTTCTGGCATCGGAGAACACAATCCCTTCACACCAGTTTGGCTTCCGCGAAAAACATGGTACAATTGAACAAGTCAATCGCATAACATCCGAAATACGAACAGCATTCGAACTAAAAGAATACTGTGCGGCTGTCTTTCTCGACGTTGCCCAGGCTTTCGATAGAGTTTGGCTGGAGGGTCTGATGTTCAAAATCCGTCAAAAACTGCCACAGTACACACACAAACTCATGGAATCTTACCTTTACAATAGGAAATTCGCTGTAAGATGTAATGGCTCCGTCTCCGCTGATTTTGAAATCAAAGCTGGTGTACCGCAAGGCAGTGTACTCGGCCCATTGCTCTACCTGCTGTACACTGCAGACTTACCAACGAGTTTAGGACTTACAACGTCCACTTTTTCCGATGACACGGCAATCCTTAGCAGATCCAAATGCCCAATACAAGCCTCTGCAAAACTAGAGGAACACCTTAAGGTGGTAGAGGAATGGCTAGCAACATGGCGTATCCGGGTCAACGAGCAGAAATGCAAACATGTTACATTTACGCTTAACAGAAGAAACTGTCCAGCTCTAATGCTAAACAACGTACCAGTTCCCCAAGCCGTGGATGTCACTTACCTTGGCATCCTCCTAGACAGAAGACTAACTTAACGCAAGCACATCGAAGCAAAAAAGTCACAGCCTAAACTGAAAGCGAGTAGCCTACATTGGATCATCAATGCTCGGTCCCCTCTACGTCTGGAGTATAAAGTCCTCCTATACAACTCCGTACTGAAACCCATCTGGACTTACGGAGCCGTACTATGGGGAAATGCAAGTACCAGCAATGTCGATATTATACAAAGAGCGCAGTCGAAGATTTTAAGATCAATCACGGGGGCCACGTGGTATATACGAAACGACAACATTCAAAATGATCTAAATATACCTAGCGTAAAATCTGAAATAGGTACTCAACAACTAAAGTATTCTGCGAAACTGGAGGCACACCCAAATGTTCTTGCCAATACGCCTTACGCGAACTAATAATAGAAATCGTCTTTAAAGAAATGACAGACCAACCCAATAACAAGTGATTAGGGCCGCCTGCAATATCCCAGGATTTATCTTAAGTACTAGACTCAGAAAAAAATCTCACTTGTTTTTAGGCTCTAATTTAAGAGTAGATTCAACAAATATATATTAAACGTTAAAAAAAAAAAATTCCATAACAAATCCCGATGATGTAGTAAATTATCCAAGTTTTTGAACTCTCTGGGGTTACCAGGATTGTCACCACATAACTTGCAACTCAAAGTTGGTTCAGTTATTATGATATTGCGTAATTTAAATCCACCCTGACTTTGCATGGTACTCGGCTTGCGGTGAAAAGACTTTTGAGGAACATAATTTTGACAATAATGCTCCACACAACAAACATGTAACCATCAAGGAGCAACACACAGGAAACATACGCAAGACACAGATTGATGATGCCTGGCAACTTGTTGTAAAGCGTGATCGTTAGAATGGCTTTAAAACTTTTGGCCCTAGTCGTTTTCGATTCGCTAGACATTCATTATACTCTTGAAGTTCATTTTCTTTTTCTTTAGCTTTTGCTCGTACCGATCGTCTGCGTTTTCGTCTGACCGGCGCCATAGTCCGTCGTATACAGAATGCTCTTCAGGTACTCCAAGCAATCTTTTCCAAGCGGACCCGCGCGTTTACATGGACCTCCGTTACGAGTACCTCCATCTTTTGGATGTTGCCCTCTCGCTACAGGGCTTAGTTGGTTTAAACGTTCGGCTAGCAAATTTTTAGTGCCAGTATCAGATTTGTAACTGGGACTTTGAAAAGTCATCAGGATTTATTGAATCCATTATTGTTTTTTAATATTTTTTCTTATCTCAATTATAGCTTTTCCACATTCAATTCGGCCATTCTGACAGTAAGGATCACCTGATCTTCTTTATGACGACTATTGGTTCTCGTATTATAGCTGTGTGTACTGTTGTCATTCTTAGCGTTTTTCAGTTTCTTTGCTTAGCATACTGATCTTTTTCGATAACAAAATTTTCATAGGTTTGTATTTATTTTGATCTGTTTATTCGTATTTTGATCTTTCTTTATATTTACGTTAACTTTAATAGTTTCATCTGACCAATTGAACCATGGCTTCATAGTTGCTATAGACCAAATTCGACGTCACTTACAACGTATCGATCATTTTCGAGGCACTTAACGATTTTAAAAGGCGCTTTGAATCTCGGCTCTAATTTTTTTGGATACACCTTTGTGAGTGTCAAAATTTTAAACTACCATAAGTCGCGTTCGCGAATTTCCGCACACACATTTCTGTGATTATCATTTACGGTTTACCACATAGACCCCCTCCCGACCAAAAATTCTATGCCAGGGCAATGATTTCTTTCAAAACGGAACTCCATTCGATCCGTAAACGGACAACTACAATTGGCAACTAAATTGCTTCCAAATAGTTTCCGTGCCTTTCTCATAAATCGACAAAAAAAACCCTAAACCTCTGTATTTTCTTTGTTTGAAACTTTATAAATGCAAAGCTACGCTTTTGCCTTCAATTCCCTTGAAATTCAACAAGTTATTATCTCATACAGATTTTAGCAAGCGGTGCTTTTAAACTTCTTAATATTTGTATTTAGAAAGTTAATATACTTCGGAGCAATTCGACAAAATATCATTCAACGAGTCAATGCCGTGATAACTAGTCGTTCGACATTGTAAAAAAAAACTTTCTGAAAAAATAAGTAAAAAAGAAATTTTGTGTGAAAAATATGCCAAGTAAACAAAATTCAGCGCCAAGGTCATCGCACAAGTCCTTGGTAGATTTTCAACCAAAATTTTTGGATTTTAAAGATATTGAGAATGAAAGTCAACCACTGGCAAAAAGGATTCTACTATCAATGCAAACTGAAGCGGGTAAATCAATGGTTCAAAATATGGTTGCATCGGCCGCCAAAAAGGTAAACAGCAACATTACCTCGCCTCCAAAGGAGAAAGAACCAGAATTGCTGCAGTTCCCATCGAGAACAAGCCTTGTGGCTCCAAATTTTGAAAAACCGAAGCCGCTTGCTGCTGGAACTAATTTATGTGGAAAGACGACAAATTCAACAAATGTTTTACGAAAACGCGACTATAATCAGGCTTTCAATCAAGTAAAGTTCTTTAATGATAATGAGAAAATGAATGAGACTGTGAGTTATTTAAATAATTGGCCCATTCATGACGACACAAATAAAGAGAATCAAGAAGGAAACAATTATGGAAAACCACCCGTAGATTTCTTTAATACTGAGTCAAATTTTAAGCCAAATGATTCGATTTCAAAACCTAACATTTTTGATGCTAGGCAAGAAATTAAAAGAGAAATTCTGCACAGAAGCGAGGACAACAGTAGTTGTTTATATGTCGACTATAATCCCAATTCGGATAATCAAGGAGAACCAGAAATTAGTTTTAATTTTACATTTGATAATCTGAATAATGAAATAAAGTCGATGCCAACAGTACATAACAATATTAATGGAATTGTGAATATAAATGATGTGAATAATGTTTCCATAAATATTGATTTTTCGAATCTTGTGCTGAATACGCAAACAAATGAAGTGGTGAAAGGTAAAAAATGTGATATACCATCCGATCTTGAGATAGATGCTCGTCTACAAGCTGAATTGGACTCATTGCTACCGACGATGACATCTGAGGAATCCGAAATAGATGCTCGCCTACAGGCCGAACTTGACTCTTTGCCCTTCATCGAGGTGGATAATACAGAAGATTATAAGGAATTGGATGATTTTATGAAATCGCTTTTCGTATATGAAGGCCGACCAGAGGTGGTGGAGGAGGTGCCCACAACTGCTAGTGCCATTGAAGGTCCACAAACACAGATACGTGTTCCCCTTGGTTCAGATCCACAAAATTGCGCACAAATCTCATATGGGGCAGTGGAAAATGAAGTGCCAGTGGATGAAATGCAAGTACCCCATAATGACGCTGATTTGGATAATCCAATATTTTTTCCCTTAGAGGGTGCTCCGAACACAGATTTTCTACAACCGATATGATTGGTATCATCAATTGCATGGAAGAGGGAAAAATGTAGATATTATCCACTAAGAAGGATAGTAATAATATTTCAAAATTCTTGAATCGAATTTTGGGATGCCGTGTTGAGATACAAAATGCTTTCTTCAAGTTCTTTATGGACAATATGTATTCAGTGATCTGAAAACTGAAGCGTTCTGGTCGCTTCGATTTGGGTATACTCGATCTAGATGCCCATGGAGCCAGTGTTAAGCCCATTAAGCTAATCCGATTTGTTCGAAAACATTCGACAGGGACTGCAGCCACTGAATTGCATACAGTGTCTGTTTGAAGTGGCCCTATCAAAGTGAGTTTCAAGACTTATTGATCCTTTCCACTTTTATTACTTAATAATTTTAGTTTTACAGATATCGCAAGGAGGCTCTATATAATTATGAAGGTTTCTATATACTCCAACAGAATAGACAGAATAAGAACTCAGCCATACTCTGTCTGCGTGATGCAACAGATTCAACGGATGTAAAGTCAGCAAATAAAATAAATTTGCAAATATATCGTCCCAATACCGGGCCACAGGTTCGCACTGAGACGGTCAATTCAATAACCAGCCGATATGTCAAAGTGCCACCCGAGGTTGCACGTTCATTTTGGCAGCATCAGTATGACGTGTGTCTGACTAGATGTTCGCATGTCTTTTGGAATAGAATTTGCCCCATTAAAGGTGGTTGTGAGGTGGGCTTACGTGTGCGCACCTATCATGTGCTATCGGGCTTGATGTTGCCCATATGGGATCGCATTGAGCAGATCATCGACAAGAATGGACATAAGATACAAATCCTTCGAGTTAAAACCGATAATAATAAGAAAATTGTTGGTACAGTTGTCCCCCATGCTGTCTATAATGAACTTGTTAACAATTTGGCCTCTGATTCCATAATGGAATTTCAAAATATACCCGGAAGAAAAGAATAAAACCAATTGGCAATGATGTATCCCATTTTATTGTCATTTTTGCAAAGTTTACGCTCTCAAATTTTTTTCTTCACTTGTATCTTGGCCACTTTTAAAAATATCAACTAAAATTACGGCGGCATCCGGTAAATTATAGTATATATATATATGTATGTTTGTGTATGAGTGTGGCACAAGCTTTCGCTTTTACCAAATGCCAAGCACGCACAAGAAGAGAACCCATGAAAGTTAAAACAAGACAGAAGCGGAGCCAATGTTGCCAAGCCATAAACAATGGAACAATAGGACCTAGTTACTCTGGGATATGTATCGTGTGCAATGCTGCAGGGGGAATCTCTCTACGACGTCTGTAATTGCATTGCATGTTTTTACTCTTTACCATGGTGTAGAGAATAATTGGGGTATTACAAGGTCGTCAAGGTGTTTGCAACAGGCATTACCAAGAAAATATCAAAGAAGCTAACTTCGGCTATGCCGAAGTTTATATACCCTTGCAGTATACTTGGCAATAATATTTTTCCTTTTTGAAATTTCTTTCCCTGCAACTCAATTCATCAATACACAAACAAAATATTATTTCTCTTTTTACCACAAGTTTTTCTTCTTCCATCATTTTCTAAGCAAAGCACGGCACGCATACACATACAGTTCATGTAGCGTTGCGTCTGTGTGTGTATGCGTGTGCTCTGTTGATTTGATGATGGCAGTAGTAGGCAGCAAGCAGCGCTGCCGGCAGCGTTTGAACCGATTTATATTGACTGTAACTTGTGTTCTATTTATCGGATCAGATTCAAATTTTGGGATCTGAGATTTTATATCTATTACTATCATATTGGTAAATTTCATGGGGATACTCCAATTTTTGCAAAAATGTTTCTTCTAGAGCTATATGATATAGTGGTCCGATCCCAAAGATTTTCATACTTTATCTCACCCGGGTAAAAAAAAGCTCCCAAAAAAAATTTCATCCCGATAGCTCTTAAGATGGCTGAGTAAAACGCGTACGCACCGACGGACAGACGGACAGACGGTCAGACGGACAGACGGACATGGCTATATCGACTTAGCTTCTCATGCTGATCAAGAATATATATACTTTATGGGGTCGGAAACGTCTCCTTCTGTGCGTTACAAACATCTGACCAATTTTATAATACCCTCTGCAAGGGTATAAAAAGTCGCCCATAAAATCTTTCAGGGAAGTTTAGTTATTTTCAGATATGCAAAGGATTGTATTAATAATTTTTAAAGAGGGTATCTAAGTACCGTTGCCGCTACTTGCTTATAAGACTTTTCTTTTCCATCTTTGTCTGAGTCTTGCCTCTCCGTTGCATCCCCCTGACAGCTTTCGTTTTACTCTTATTGCTCTGTATTTATGTGTGTGTGTGTGTGTATGTTACATTATAAATTTTAAAACGTACGCACTCGGATTCTCCTAGCACATAGATATAAACCAAATTATGCAATGGCATAAAGTATGCCAAATGGCCTTGGCAAATGTCGTGCCTAGAGAAGCTAAAAACGAACTTGGCATAATAACTCACGCCTTATGGAGGAGGTATGGTGAACATTATTGCATAAGAAGGCCCCATACTTCAAAATTAAGGGGAGTCTATTGGTTAAAATTCTTAATGGGTTATTTCCCTTTTGTGCAAGTTTTCCTCAAAGAACATTAAATGGTTCAGTTATAAGTTAATTCGAAAGTAGGACTGAAAGGAAAAAGTGAGTAATAGACAAGTCAGTGGTTTCTAAATAGGTCGAACAATAAACGAACAAACTTTCAGGTATATATATATGTATGTATATACATACATATAAGGTGGCGCAAAAGAAGTCATCCGTGCCAAAAGAAGTCATCTGATGTGGTTTGGATCTAATTCTGTTTTTAAATTATGTTTATTCAAACGTTGAAAAATTACTTTAATATTTATACTCGTCAGCAAATCCAGAAATGTTTCAACAAATATCTGTGTCTTGATATTAGATATTCAAAATGTATACTTTCAACTATTTAGATTTAAGATAGTCTAGCTATGCATTTTCCAAAGAATATAAAATAAATAGTAATTTCTTATATTAAAAGTTCCCATGCCTGTTATTTTTAGAGACTAATGCGAATATTTTGTTATTTTACCAATTTTCATATTAATATACATATATGAATATGTATATATGATAGGTTATATATCACTTTAAAAAACATGAAGAGAATAATCCATATCAAAAACTGGCAGAGCTTCAGCCAAAAGAACAAATTATGTTAAATAAAAAAAAGCCATTATAATTTTATATACGTCATGACCCCATAGCAGTTACATTTAAAGCGGTTATAAGTCATCTTTAGATTGCAAAACAAATCAAATTTGTATCTCTAATTTATATTTTTATTTATTATAAATTAGACCTATTATGATATGTTTGTGTGCTTACATCTTCTGAAACTCGAATTTGCATACCACATAAGTAGATCAGAAAGCTTTTCTTATATTTGACGACGTCAAGCTAAGCCTCTGTTGACTTTAAAGAGTCAATTTACGACAAGGTTTTTGTTTTTTAAATTGCGTAGGATGTGTTTTCACTAAATTTTTTAGGAACAGTTTTTCATTTACTCTTTTTTGTTTAATTATTAAAAAATATACAAGTAAATATGTGTGTACTCAAAAGTTTGTACTTAGCAAGTCAAGTACTTGGCCTTAATACACATGCTTGCTCATACGCACACACACACACACATATATATATATATATATATATATAAGTTAAGCACTTCTATCACAACTCATACCATAACATAGAAGCCATAGACCCAAGTCCGTCAACACATGCCCATTAACCGCATGCCCATTGGCCGACCCTATTTCATCATCACATGCAATACCCATTGGTCAACCCCACTCAATCGTCACATACCCATTTGTCGCATGATCGCCAATCTCATCGCCTGCACCCCATTTTCCCAGGCCCTAGAAGAATGGTGTCCGGTTCGGTGCATACGCAGAATCACGCCACAAATTTCGGCAATAAACAAAGAATGGTCCTGAACACTTGTGTAAACAAAGAATGGTCCCACGCACTTAAAGTGGACTATTGGACTCAGCCAACGCCGCCGCCTGCGACGACGTCGATTACCCAAGCCTTCATCCAACATAATTGAACCATAGAAAATCAGTCTTGAGCCTAAGTACAAACCAACCGGTAACTTCGCTTAAACTCCGCCGAATTCGCTCACCAAAGTCAGCATCTTTCAGTTATAATATTAACATATTGTATTGTAATAAAAGTGACTTTATAAATAAAAATTCATTTTTTTAACCCGTGAGTGAAGGAAGTGTTTAATTGGCGCCCGAGCAGGGACCCTGCTAAATACAACGTGATCGTGAGTTAGTGAAAGATACCAGTGATTCGTGACCAAAAAACGCGTTAAAGGCCTTTAGAGTCAGTGAAACAAAAACACTATATCGAACTATACCACGAATCAGACAGGGTCATTTTAATCGCTGCGAATTCCTCTAAGACTAGTTCGGAGGAAAACTGAAAACCCAAAAGTGTTTGCCCAGGAGCGTTAGTACCTTCGACGTTGGAAAAGCGAGACCTCCTACAAACCGATCAGTAAAAAGCACCGAGGATGATAGCATTAATGTAAGTTAAGTAAAATAAACTTAAGCAAAAGAAAACCGAAATAAAATTTTTGTTGTGAAAACACAGTGGGTGAAAAAATTTTGTGAATCAATATCAAGAAGCAAAAAATTTTTTTTATATAAAATCCTTAATTAAATTTTTTCCCCACTCGAAAAAGAAAAAGAAAATAATGAAAAATTAAGAAAGAAAATAATAATAAGTAATATTCAAAAAAGAAAAAGAAAATAATGAAAAGTTAAGAAAAAATTAATAAGTAATATTAAAAAAAAAAGGTAGAGAAAATAATTTTGAAATTTTGGAAAAAATATTTTTATAAAAGATAACCACATAATATTGCAAATTTTGTATAATACCACAAGCCATTTCCATCCAAGATTAGCGGACATACCGCTATATTTCTATCAATCCCAGATTAGCGGACATACCGCTATATTTTTATCAATATAAGCAAAAAATTTAATTTTCGCGGACTATATTTTTCGTATTCGCGATACCGTAACACCTCAAATTAATTTTTATCAATATAAACAAAAAATTAAATTTTCGCGGATTATATTTTTCGTATTCGCGATACCGTAACACCTTGAATTAACCCTAATTAAAAAAACAATCCATTTCCAAAATGACTAAAGACAACTGGGTTAAAGCCGCAGTCCTTCAGCAGGGTGGTATTCATGCAGCAGGTTCTGATTCCCAGACAGCATCCACCTCAAGTGCATCAACCGCAAATAGAATCGAAGCACTGTCAATTCAGGGACTAGATGTAGCTATCCAGACAATTTTGTCGTCTCAGTTACAGGAAATAGTGAAACAATTAAATCATTCTCAGTCAGGACATATACCCTTTAGGGACCAGGCAGCTGGCGTTCAGGATGATTGGCATGAACTAGATAAAGTGCCAGACATCGTAAAGAATCTTGACAAATTCTCAGGTAGCCGTGAGGATTTCTCAACATGGTTTACTACCGCCACAAAATTGATGGAATTGTATGCCCCCATTCAGGGAACACCCAAATACTATGCAATTCTTATGACCATTCGAGGAAAAATTACAGGCCATGCCAATACATTGTTGAAAGTCTATCGCACCGCATTACATTGGGGCGCAATCTCGCAGTGTTTGTTAACTGAGTACACGGACAGACGATATTTAAGCACTTTAGAATATCAGCTGTTTACCATGACCCAGAAGGGCACCTCCATTCATGACTTCTACTTCGCAGTTCACCAACAGATGTCGCTAATACTAGAACAAATCGAAGCGAGTCTCCCTAGACTATGGAAGCCATGGCTAAACAGGTCAGAGATAGGGCTCTAGATACCTTCATCAGAGGTCTGAACGGAGATCTCTCAGACAGAATGAGCTTAGCTGAACCTACAGATCTGAGGCATGCATTGCAATTGTGCAATATGTTGGATAATAAGAGGGCTAGAAACATTATCGGCCATCGTGACATTCGCCCACCTGTAGGACCAAAACCCCAACAGTATGCTAAAATTAACGTGCAACCTCAACGATCGTTCATACCAGCAATTCCACCCAAACCTTACAACAACAACAACTTTTATAATCAGAAACCCATGCAAAACGTGTTCATTCCACAAAATAGATTCCCTCAATCTAATAACCCCGTATTTTTCAACGCACCACCGAGGCCATTTGCCCCGAAACCTCAGCCGGCACCAACTCCAATGGATGTCGACGGCTCTATTTTAACCAAAAAAGTTAACTACATGAATAAACCGAATGTTAATTTACCACAACAATTTGCTCCCAAGAGAGTAAACCAGTCCACCGTAAATTTTCCCAATAAAGTGCAGAGGCAATTCCATATCGAAACCGGTCCGTCAGGTGAACAATATATCACCATACCGCCTCAAGGAGAGCATTACTCCGATATGTCCGATTATCAGGCTGCTTATCAGGGCCAAGAAGACCCTTTTGAATCAGTCCCATATTCTGAGGTTCAACAATATCAACAGCAGGAGCAATATTTTACCTCACAAGGAGACAACTCAGAGTTAGTCCCACAGAACAAAGAGGAAACCAGACCACAATCGCAGGAGCCTCAACAACCACAAATTGAGGACACCGTTAATTTTTTAGGTTAAAGTGTTCCTCTTTGCCGTACTTTGTTGTCCGGGACAAAGACGGAACCTCATACAACTTCTTAATAGATACCGGCTCAAACAAGAACTATGTCCAACCAGAAATAGCAAAAAATATCAAAACGAATGAACACAAGTTTTACGCGAACACCGTAAGTGGTCGCATTTTAATAACCAGCCATATCCATTTGGGTTTATTTAACGAACCCAATAAACCAATAACATTCTTCCTATTACCTAATCTGAATCCGTTCCACGGAATTCTAGGTAATGACTCACTAAGAGAGTTAAACGCTATCATTGATATAGGGAAAGATCTACTATACGTCAACAACTCTCATGTTGTTAAAGTGAAGCAGATGCGAGCCCATCAGGTCCATACCCTCAAAACAGATGAGCTCACTAATCAGCAGAAATTAGGATTAAAGGCGCTCCAAGAGGAGTACAAATCGCTATTCGCGGACCCAAATAAAAAATTGACTTATGCTACTAATGTCCAAGGAGAAATCCGAACGACAACAGACACTCCAGTCTACACCAAGCATTACCCATATCCAGCCTCTCTAAGAGAAGTAGTAGAAGACCAGCTACAAGAATTATTACGAGATGGTATAATACGACCCTCACGGTCGCCCTATAATTCCCCTGTGTGGATAGTCCCTAAAAAGAGTGACAGCCTTGGGAATAAGCAATATAGGATGGTCATAGATTATAGAAAGCTCAATGCAGTTACAGTTTCGGATAGGTATCCTATCCCCGAAATCGGAGAAATGGTTGCGCAGTTGGGCAACAATAAGTATTTCTCTGTTCTTGATCTAAAGAGCGGATTTCATCAGATTTCCCTTAAGGAATCTGATATTGAAAAAACGGCATTCGCCGTGAATGGAGGGAAATACGAGTTCACGAGACTCCCCTTCGGCCTAAAGAATTCCCCATCAATATTCCAAAGAGCTCTCGATGATATTTTGAGAGATCTCATTGGAAAGATCTGTTACGTCTACATCGACGACATAATAATATTCAGTAAATCAGAGGAAGAGCATTTCCGACATCTAGCTTTGGTATTTTCTACCTTGTCCAAGGCAAATATGAAAGTCCAAGTAGATAAATGCAAATTCCTAAGACATAGCGTTGACTTCCTAGGCGTAGTGATTTCAAGAGAAGGAGTTAAAACCAATCCAGAGAAAATCCAAGCCATTAAAAAGTTCCCTATACCAAAGAACCTAAAACAACTAAGGTCCTTCCTGGGATTAGCTAGTTATTACAGAAGATTTATCAAAGATTTTGCTGAATTAGCTAGACCCTTGACTGCGTTATTGAGAGGAGAACATGGCAGAGCCAAGAAAAATGTCTCAAGTAAGATCGAAATCCGATTCGGTGAAGCCGAAACCGATGCCTTTGAGAAAGTGAAAAATGCATTAGTGTCACAAGACGTTATGCTAGCATACCCTGACTTTAAACAAGAGTTCCATCTAACCACCGATGCCTCAAACATCGCACTAGGAGCTTCTCTAGAACAGAATGGGAGACCCATTACATTTCTTTCCCGTGCGTTATCCAAAGCTGAAGAAAACTATGCCACAAATGAAAGAGAAATGCTAGCAATAGTATGGGCATTGGATAAGCTAAGAATGTATGTATGCGGCAAGTCCAAGGTGATCATTTACACCGACCACCAGACTCTCACTTATGCTCTCAGCCCAAAAAATAACAACATAAAGCTGAAGAAATGGAAAAGTTACCTGGAGGAATACAACTACGAGTTGAAATATAAGCCGGGTAGCTCAAATGTCGTAGCAGACGCACTCTCTAGGAACCCTACTAACATAAATGCTAGTAGTACGTCAGCTACAGTCCACAGTGATGAAAGCTCAGGGCATGAACTCATTCCAGCAATGGAAGTACCCATCAATGTCTTTAAAAACCAATTGTTTATCCTCACTGGTGATAACGAATCCACCACTTTCGAAATACCATTCCCCACATACCACAGACATACAATAGTGAGAAGTAATTATTCTGAAAACGATCTTGTAACTATTCTAAAAGAAAAAATGGATCCGAGAATAGTAAATGGTATTTTCACTTCTGAAAGTATCATGGGTAAAATTCAACAAATTTTTCCGGAGCATTTTAGGAATTACAAGGCAAGATTCACCCAAATTCAAACTGTAGATGTCCATGATCAGACCCAAGAACAAGAAATCATAATTAAAGAACACCTTAGAGCACATAGAAATTCCATCGAAAATAAAAAGCAAATTTTATCTGAGTATTTTTTCCCAGGTATGAAGAAAAAAGTAGAAGCAATAGTAAACTCTTGCCAAACATGTAAACTCTCAAAGTATCAACGACACCCTCCGAATCAAGAAATACAACCAACCCTATTCCGACATATCCAGGCGAAATAATTCATATAGATTTATATTCCACCCAAAATAAGATCATTCTAACAGCCATAGACAAATTTTCTAAGTATGCGCAAGTTAAACTTGTAAACTCAAAAGCAGCAGAACATCTTAAAGTGCCCTTACGTGAGTTATTGATAGCCTTCGGTATGACGAAAACCATGGTAATGGATAACGAAAAAGCTTTAAATTCTGCATCAATAAAATTTCTTTTAAATAATCAGTTAGGGATACAAGTCCACACTACCCCACCTTATACTTCATCCAGCAACGGCCAAATAGAAAGATTCCATTCCACATATACGGAAATAATGAGATGCTTGAAGTTAGAGCACCCCGAAATGGAATTTGAGGATTTGATATTCAAGGCTGTAGATGAATACAATAAAACAATCCACAGTACAACAAATAAAAAGCCAATAGAAGCATTTTTCGCAACAAATTTAATCCATACACCAGAAAAATTAGCACTCGAAAGGGAAAAGATTTCGGAAAACATCTTAAAGAAGCAAAACAAAGACCTAGGGTACCATAACAAAACAAAAAAACCCATAAAAATTTACGATCCAGGTGAAACCATCTACGTTAGGATTAATAAACGATTAGGTTCGAAACTAACGTCTAGATACAAAAAAGAAATAGTAGCCGAAGATCTTAATACCAAAATTAAAACCAGGTCAGGCAGGATAGTTCATAAAAACCACTTGAAATATTGATAAACATCCTCTTCCGACAGATTGCTTATGTTACCACTTTGCTGGGGTCACACAACCATATTAGACTACACTAAGTCAAGAGTGGTCATGTTGGAAACCGGGTTAGCCGCGCGCCAGAATGGAACCTTTAAAATCGTCCATGTCATCGAACTAGAAAAATATCAAATGTTCATATCCGTTTTAAAAGAAGTCGTCAAAAATTCGACAAACCTAAGTCCGTATCAGCCTTTTTTGGCCTATGAGATAACGCGGATACAGAATGAACTGAGGAGGCTTCAGCCGATGCAGTTTAGAAACAAAAGATCGCTTGATATACTTGGCACGGCGTGGAAATGGTTAGCGGGCACACCTAATCATGAAGATCATATGATTGTGGTAAATAAGATCAACGAACAATTGGTAAACAATAATCGGCAGGTCGTAATTAATAATCTAATAGAAAATAAGATAAATGATTTAATCAAAATAACTAATACCATATTAATTAGAGGTAAACCCGAATCTAACAATAAGTCAAAAGAAATTGAAATAACCAAATTTAAATTGAGTCTTCTAAGAGAAGAAATAACAAATATTATCTATGCAATCGATTGGGCCAAGGCCAATACAGTAAATTCACTAATATTATCCTCTACCGAAATAGATTTCATCGAAACAATTAAAGAAGAAAGTTTAACATTTATAAACATTGAAGAATTAATAGAGTTTGCTGAGGTCAGTGTAGCCTCAAATGGTAAATCACTCCTTTATATTGTTAGCCTTCCCAGAGTAATTAATGAAATTTGTAAACAAATCCTAGCAATACCAATTAAATATCAAAAATTTATAGAAGAAATAGACTATGAAAACATCATGAAATGTAACAAGAAATATTTCGGGTTAACCAATAAGAGTAATTGTAAAATTCATAATGGTAAGACAATTTGTAAACTGGAAGATCTGACTAATTTAGAAAACAGTAAATGTATAGGAGCCTACTTGCAAAGAAGGAATCCCCAATATAAGATCATCAACAATCAGCACGTAAAATCTCATTCGGAAATAATGCCCGGTACCTTGCTGCTGAACCAATTCCAAGGAGACATCAGCATCAATGGAGAAAACATCACCCTAGAAGGCACCTTCATAATCCAAGCGGAAAACGCGACAGTCATTATAGAAGACTCCTGGTATATTGTGAAGACACGCTTTGAAGCCGAGGTTCAACCACCGCTGTTACAGTTACTATCAAATAAGCAGCAGAGAGGTGAAAAGCTATCGCTGGAAATGATCAAGGAGTTACACATCAATAATACTAATAATCTGGAGCGTATCCAAAGAAACAACTTGATTATGTCTTCGTCAAACTGGATTATTCTAACTCTTCTAGCAGCTGCGATGATAACATATTGCATCATTAAAAAATACTGCAGCCACGGAACAGGCAACCATGGTCCACCAATGGAAGTCTCAATCGGGCCTGTCCAATATGTTGTTGCGACCGAGGACGTCCGCACTTAAAGGGGGAGGAGTTAAGCACTTCTATCACAACTCATACCATAACATAGAAGCCATAGACCCAAGTCCGTCAACACATGCCCATTAACCGCATGCCCATTGGCCGACCCTATTTCATCATCACATGCAATACCCATTGGTCAACCCCACTCAATCGTCACATGCCCATTTGTCGCATGATCGCCAATCTCATCGCCTGCACCCCATTTTCCCAGGCCCTAGAAGAATGGTGTCGGGTTCGGTGCATACGCAGAATCACGCCACAAATTTCGGCAATAAACAAAGAATGGTCCTGAACACTTGTGTAAACAAAGAATGGTCCCACGCACTTAAAGTGGACTATTGGACTCAGCCAACGCCGCCGCCTGCGACGACGTCGATTACCCAAGCCTTCATCCAACATAATTGAACCATAGAAAATCAGTCTTGAGCCTAAGTACAAACCAACCGGTAACTTCGCTTAAACTTATTAACATAACATATTGTATTGTAATAAAAGTGACTTTATAAATAAAAATTCATTTTTTTAACCCGTGAGTGAAGGAAGTGTTTAATTTATATATATATATATATATGTGTATATCAAGTACTTGGCCTTAATACACATGCTTGCTCATACGCACACGTACACACACACATATATATATATATATATATATATACTCTGCTCTTTGTGTCTGGCACTTACAGACGATCATAATGTTTATTTGCTCAAATTTTGAACGGAAGCAAAACAAACAAAAAAAAAGATTCTAAGATATAAAATATGAAGCCAAAACTGTGTGTGTCTGCGTGTGTGTGGGTATGTGTGTGGCATATAAAAAATATAATCATAACACGTTATTTTGCTTTCGCGCTCATTTTTTTTTTTTTGCAACCAGTAATTTTTTGGGCGTTTAAATAATCCTGAGCAGAAAGTTAAATGTGATTTTACCAAAATTGCCCGATGTACCCATAAGGCACAAGGGCCTAAATTGGAAACTATAGAAACCAAAATCTTACTAAAAATCCCTTTTTATCCTTTTGATGTTTTGGTATTTAATTAAATCCGTTTGGACTGAGAGCATTAAATGTGTCGACTATAAAATAAGTAGATTCACCCGAAAAATATAAGCAAATTACATGGTTAATGGTTGAAGACAAGACTGAAATATCAATTATCATTCTAAATTGCCTCCATTGAGATTTGCACAGTTTTATCCACAGTCAGCGATGTTGTTATAGCATTCATATGATCCTCCTCATTACCTTCAAAGTAGGCAATATTATGCGTCCACCAGTTCCAGAAATATGATAGGGTAAACGTAGATAATTTCCAATTGGATCATTGAAATATACAGCTCCCAGACCATTGGAATCAATGCCAGTAACCACAGTGGACACAAAGTACTTGCTGTAAGCTTGGTACGTGTTAGCATACTGGCCAACGAATCGGGGCAAACGGGCATTAAGTTATCCAGTTCATACCAGTTCATACTCGTATCACATGCAATTGTAGCAAAATCGTTACCAGCAATGGCCACCAGAGTACCGCCAATATATTCATGAGGATTGAAGATGCTGGCAGATGTAACAGTTCTATTTTCATCGGTGTTAATAGGATAAAAAATATCCATATTTGAAGAATGTTAGTATATTTATTTTTTTATTTTTTGTACAAAATACGTAAATGTATTGCCTAGCAGATTGGAAACGTTGTGAGAAATTCTGATATTCCAAACAATAAAACAATTTTATTATAGACTGTGAAGCCTACGTTGATTTCGAAATACTGTTTTCTATTGTTTTTCGTGGTTCCTACGATGCTTTTTTTATTTGAAAAACTGCGTCAAGTAGATATTTTGATAACTTTTGTATGACAGTTTGATCGTTAGACATAAAAATCAAATTAAAAAAGTACAGAAACTATGAGCAGGGTAAAAATCATATTCATACAAGAGTAATTTTGTTGACTCTTTATTGGCTATTAAAAAAGTGGACAATTGTCTCATGTCTGTTCAAAATTGCATTTTCATGTGTAAACTTCCCATTCGGTTTCTCGTTGCGCGCCATAATTTTTATATAATCGGTTCTCCTATCACAGCGACGATAAAGCTATCGATAACCAAAAGGAAGGCGGTAGGTGAATTGCAGCAGATCGAGATCCTCTGGTTCCGTAGCTCTTGCGGGGTGGGGGGTTGTTTGCTGAATCTCTACCTTTAATTATAAAATTTAATTTTATTAGGATCTCTACTGAAACTAACTTTAAATGAAAATAGAATGACTGGCAGAAAATACTTACGAAAACAGCAAGGAATTCATGTTAATAAAAAGGCGAAAGAAATGAAGGTGTATCCTTTTGTTCACAAGCTAGCGGTTACTAAGGTCAAGATGTAGATGGACCTTATCAGCTCTATACCCTCCCAACCATGAATCCTTATTGACATTTGTAAAGATTCCCAAAAAAAAAAACTGATAGATATCAACTCATGTACCCATATCACTAGGAAAATTAATTATAAAGCTTAAGCAATCATATTCAAATTCATTATAATTTCAGATAGAAGCATTTCTTGTTGTACACAATAAATTTTAAAGAAATATTTACAGACTAATTTTAAACAGCTGGTCTAGTATGACTCAATATTTTGAGATTCTGAACTTTCAGACATTGCAAAACAATGGAACTCAAAGTTAATTAAACTATTGAATAAGAGGGACTAAACTAGCAGTATAAAAGAGAGCTTACTAGTTACACATTATTAATTATTGTAGAAGATTATAGAATAAAAAAAATATAGAAGGAATATTAAATGAATCCAGTTAACATTTTTTCTTGTAATTATTCATCTTATTTCAAGTTCTCTTTTATCTTTTTTTTTTTGTTTTTTTTTTTTGTTTTTAAATTCTTTAAAGTTATTTTAAATTTTCAAGTCGCACAAATTCACTCATTGCTTTTGATTGCTCTTCAAGTCAAACATTATTTACGGAAATCAATTTTTTTTTTTTTTAATTTAACTATCTGGTTGATCGCAAAACGCTGAAACAGAAATTACATCAACAAGTCAGAGTATCAATTGACTACCATCCTCCATAGTTCGCAAAAACTTGGTTGAAAGTCGCCGAATTGATACTACTTAATACACTAGGCACTTACCCATAGTTTATTCGCTGAAAGGCCTTCCATCGATGCACTGTGGGAGGGTGTTTATATGATGATTTCTCCTTCGCGCTTTAGGACCACCATTAAACTCCGTTCACTCACTTTGCTTTTACATTTACTCTTTTTTACGTTACTCTCGACTTGAATTATTTAATATAACCTTAACGAGACTTTAATTGATTCAATATTTGACTTATTCACATTCTCTTTCTTTTTTTTTTTGTTTAACTTGATTAGGAATTAAAATTTAAAAATAAGATCAGTAATGAAAATATCGGGACTTAAAGATTTCGTTCAAACGAGGTTAATTTAAAAAAAATTTGTAGGAGCTTTCGAGGTGGTCACATGAAATGCGCTAAATAGGGCAACAGCAAGCAGTCCTTCGAGCCGGATATCCTTCCGCTCCTCCAGCTTGCATCGGCGGAATTCCTGATAAGTACAAAATTTCATTATTCATTTCATTTCCATACTACTAAAAGTGTGAGGTTTTCCCGCTTCTCCATAGCGACCTACACACTTTTACATATTGTATGTATGTACATACCTGACCTGTTCCAAGGTTACATGGTAGTTCCTAATCCTTAGCGTGATTGTCCAACGTTCTCGTTTTACATTCCACGATTATCCATTTTTTATTTATGTTTTTTTTCCTCGCACTTGTCCAAATCCACCTCTTTTTTTTCATATGCATTCACATGTACATGTATGTAATTTCCACAGCTGTTTGCCAAATCCGCGTAAAAGTTTAAAAAAACAAAAAAAATTATTAAAGTGTTATAAAAAATAGGGAAGAATAATAATCAAGTGTTCACCGCGTTTTCTTATGTGTTGGAATAATTATTTTTAATGCCAAACTTATTTCCGCACGCGCGCATCTACGTACATACATACATACATACATACATCGTCACCTGTTGATGTACGCGCATATGTACCTACCCATATATATATAATCCCTTCGCACATTTACCACGACACAAAAGGCAGGAAAAAAAAAAATATTCTTTTTTTTTAAATAGCACTTAACGTATGCATCGCGATTTCTTGCGCGTTCGAATTCGGTGCGAAATTAAATTCCTCACGCGCGTCTTTGGATACCGGTGCACTTGCTTACATACGTACATACATATATGCTTACATAGTCATACATTGCACATACATATGTACATATCCACAACATATAATACATTTCGGTGTCGCGCATTGATTTAACACAATTCCACATCCAATTAAATTACAATTACTTACGTTTTTTTTGTTGTTGTGAACAACGCGTGTGCATACATCTATATACTCACCTGTGTACTTATGCATGTACGTACATACATAGATCAAAGCATCTGTCCATATGCATTGATCGGTTGTTTGGTTTGCGCACAACACTCGCGGTGCGTAAAAGCGTTCTTTTGTTCTTGGTTTTTCCGCACAACCACAAAAAAAATTATTAACATAATTAAACAACAAAATCAAAAACCAAATATATAAACAGCGGCCGACAGCTGTTTTCGGAGTAGTGGTGACACGTGAGTCGAGTCGTGATATCGATAGGCGGCTCAAGCGCGCCAAGTTCAAATCACATTATTTCCGATTCCCTTTTTTCGCCTAATTATATATCCGCCCATATTTATAACTAAATACATATATATTTTTCCAGCACTATCGTGCCCACATTTATATATCCGTCCATATTCATAAATTATATATATATAATTTTTTCCGGCCAGTATTTTGCGCACATATATATATCCGCCCATATTTATAAATAAATACATATATATTTTTTCCAGCACTATCGGGCCCATATTTATATATCCATTCATATTCAAAAATTATAAATATATTTTTTCCGGCCAGTATTTTGCGCACATATATATATCCGCCCATATTTATAAATAAATACATATATATTTTTTCCAGCACTATCGGGCCCATATTTATATATCCATTCATATTCAAAAATTATAAATATATTTTTTCCGGCCAGCCTTTTGCGCTCATATATATATCCGCCCATATTTATAAATAAATGCATATATATTTTTTCCAGCACTATCGGGCCCATATTTATATATCCATTCATATTCAAAAATTATAAATATATTTTTCCGGCCAGCCTTTTGCGCTCATATATATATCCGCCCATATTTATAAATAAATACATATATATATATTTTTTCCAGCACTATCGGGCCCATATTTATATATCCATTCATATTCAAACATTATAAATATACTTCTTCCGGCCAGCCTTTTGCGCTCATATATATATCCGCCCATATTTATAAATAAATACATATATATATTTTTCCAGCACTATCGGGCCCATATTTATACATCCGTCCATATTCATAAATTATATATATAATTTTTTCCGGCCAGTATTGTGCGCACATATATATATCCAGATCCAGATCTATACAAAAACGTATTTTCTTTTATCCTATAAATCTTTATTTATATATTTCCTCCGTGTTTTGTTTTATACGTACTTCCAGCGTTACTTACGAATCCATACAAACTTGTTTTGTAATCATTTAGCTTGTCTACGTGCAAGTTTTGATCCGCACTCGTGCGTTCGTATATTGTTCCGCATCTATCCCCATTCAAAGGGCTCCGTTTCCGAGCCGCACGCGAGATAATTCTCCCGCAATCCTGCGGTGCACAGTGAGAAAGCTCTTGCGTCCTCATACAGTCCACTTCTCATTTCCTCAAATTTTCCCCATTTTCTCAAAACCCACAAACTCGGTGTTCAACGGTAAGGTCGTCCCCTGAGTATGTCCACGGAGCCGTCCAAGACTGCGCCGAAGTCTAACGGTCTTTCGTCTCCCTCTTCAACTCCGGAGAAGGTTCGACCTCCGATAACTCCGGCGACCGTGAAGCGTACGGATATTTCGCGCAAGTTCTCGTCTGTTCGCAGCCGCAGCGAATCCCCAAGATCCCGTCCGTCTTCGTCCAGCCTCCCTCAGGGTCGCAGATTCTCGGTTAAAGACTCGAGTGAACACAAAGGTCGTTCCAAGCTTTCAACCCAGACCCAGATCCCGCACGTTGTTGTGACGCACTGTTCTGACGCTCCCGTCACCCGATCCGTATCACAACAGCGCAGAGAACACTCCAGAATGTCCCTCTCCGATTTCATTCTGGCGTGCGACGCATTGACTCTGTTCGAAGCTCGGGAGAGTGAAGCTCTAACTTCTGAAGTGCCCTTGTTTTCCCTTAAAATGCACTTAGAGCAGCTCAAATCGCTGTGGTCAACTGTCGAGATGGAACACTCCCGTTGTCACAAGGCCTTGACAGTCCAAACCGACGAGGAAAGCTTGGCAAACATAAGCCGCATCAAGGCGAAGCACGAATACGCCTATGCGGCGTATGTGCGATGCGGGACGTTGTTTGGAGAACGCATCGAACAGCTCTCGGCACAGATGACGAGTCTTATGCGTCAGCCCACCGCTCCGTCGAGGCCGGCGGGGCATAGAGTTCCTCCGTGTGAGGTGGAGACATTTGATGGCGACAGCCTAGCATGGCCCACATTCCGCGATTTGTTCGCCGCCATTTATATCGCCAACCCGTACTTGTCACAAGTGGAGAAGCTCTATCACCTGAACACCAAGACGCGAGGGGAAGCGAGAACCATCGTGGCTAAGTCCCCCTGACGAATGAGGGTTTCCAGGCCGCGTGGGAGAACCTCACCGCACGGTACGAAAACAGCCGTCTGCTGGTCATGACTCAAGCCAGACAACTCCTTCAGATTCCCGCGGTGGCACAAGAGTCGGGCAAATCCTTGCGAGAGCTGCAGACCGCGTTTCAAGGGTGTCTTACCGCACTTGAGCGTTCGGGTGTTAGTACTGAGAATTGGGATGTCCTACTTATCGCCATCTGCACTAGTAAATTGCCGAAGGCCACAATCCTCCTGTGGGAGCAATCAGTGCCCAATAAGACTGTCGTCTCAACGTGGTCCGATTTGAACCAATTTCTTACCGATCGGTATCGTGTCCTGGATGCCACCGAAGAACATAAGTCGGCCCCAAGTGTCCAAGCCATCCCCATTGGTCCCCGCAAATCCTCTGCAACGATGAAAGTCCAAGCGTTTCCAGCGAAAGCTCAGCTCAAATCGGCGTCTTGCAAGCTGTGCCATCGGGAAAATCACCCAATACGGCTCTGCCCTAGTTTCCTTGATATGCCTGTTCAGAGGCGGCTGGAAACCATTAGACAGCAGGGACTTTGTCTGAACTGTTTTGCCCGCGGTCATCAAGTGAAGGGCTGCTCCAGTGCGCATAATTGCCATACCTGCAAGGAGCGTCATCATACGCTGTTGCATCCTAGTGATGTGTCCGTGCCCTCGCCATCCGCTGCGCAAGTCCCACCATCCAGCGCCACAGAGCGCCCGTCCGCGAGCGACCAGCTCACAAATGCTCAAAGTTATTTTGCATCTACCCCAGGCAGAGGCCTTTTAGGCACTGCGATTGTCACTCTGCACCATCGTGGTGTGGATCATCATATTCGGGCGTTGATCGACTCGGGAGCCGATTCAACTTTTCTCTCCGAACGTGTCTTCAGCATGGTCCAGCCCCCCTTCTACCCAGTAGACGCCGCGGTTACTGGCATGGGCCAGAGTGATGGAGGCTGCGCGGACAAGGTGTGTCTGCTAATGCTGTCTCCCCCGTGTGACAGATTGAACAAGATTGAGGTCTCCGCCCTGGTCGTATCCAAATTGTCAGGGGCCATTCCAACAGCTCCATTCCTTAATACGGTTCCGACGCACTGCCTCGATCGCCCCCTGGCTGACCCGTACTACAACAAGCCCGCGCCTATTGACATGATCATCGGTGTAGACCTGTTTCCCCACATCCTCGGAGAACGGATCAAAAAGGATATTGGTGATTTTGTCGGGCTAGAAACCATCTTTGGATGGGTTCTGTGTGGGGCTATCACTCCTGACCCTCCGGTGTCTAGATCCGTTTTCGCGGCACAGACGCGAGTTAGTCCCGAAGCAAAGCTTGATGTACTCCTCACCAAGTTTTGGGAGGTGGAAGACCTTCCCGCAAAGCCGGAAAAGGAGGATGACGCATTCTGCGAGCGGAACTTCCAGGAGACCACCCAAAGGGGAAAGGACGGCCGATATGTTGTGTCCCTACCGTTCAAAGGTCCGAATAGCGTTGACTTGGGCCACTCAAGACCGATCGCGCTGGCTCAATTCCTGCGGAATGAAGCACGCCTTCTCAAGGATCCGGTTCTAAAAACGCAGTACGATGCCATTATTCAAGAGTACGAGGAATTGGGTCATATGATTCGGGTGACGCCGCCTCAAGATGGGAAAAACTTCTATCTCCCCCATCATGCGGTGTTTAAGCCCGATAGCACCACCACTAAGGTACGCGTGGTATTTAACGCGTCGAGCCCCTCCACACAAGGCGTCAGCCTCAACGATGTCTTGCACACCGGTCCTACTCTTCAGGCCGACCTCACGCTTCAGGTACTGAAATGGCGGTTCTTTCAATTCGTTTTCAATGCCGACATAACGCAGATGTATCGACAAATCCGAGTCGATCCCAGGCATACCCCCTTTCAGCGGATCCTCTACCGAGACCGCTGCGGCAATATCCAGGATTACGAGTTACAAACTGTCACGTTTGGGGTTAACTGCGCGCCATTCTTGGCGATCCGAGTCCTTTTACAACTGGCACAAGACGTGCAAGCGATGTATCCTCAGGCGAGCGAAATCCTTCGGAACTACATGTATGTTGATGATGTCCTTGCCGGCGCTCACACTGAAGCCGACGCCCGTCTCGCCATACGAGAGCTTCAAGCGACCCTCCAATCTGCGGGCTTCCCGCTTCGGAAGTGGACTTCCAATAAGAAGGAAGTACTTCAAGCCATTCCGAGAGAGCACCTGCTGCGAGAGGACTTTCTCGAGCTGGAAGACGCGAGCACTGCAAAAACCTTGGGCATCCGCTGGCAAGCTGCCGAAGACGTCTTCTTCTTCACCGTAGCGGACCCCCCCTTGAAGGAGTCGATCACCAAGAGGCAGGTTCTGTCCCATATCGCTAAACTCTTTGACCCCGCTGGTTGGCTAGCCCCATTTGTCATCCGAGCGAAGATATTCATGCAACAAATCTGGCTTACCGAACTGGGCTGGGACGATGTTCTGCCGCCTCTCCTGCTGCAGCAATGGCACGAATTCCTGCAGGATTACCCAGGCCTCAGTCGACTCCGCATTCCCCGTTGGCTAAACACCAGCGATAAGCTCTCGTGGGAGCTTCATGGCTTCTGTGACGCGTCACAGAAAGCGTATGGAGCAGCCCTATATGTGCGGGTTCGGTGCGGCGATCAAGTAGCCGTCCATTTATTAACGGCTAAGACCCGTGTAGCTCCAGTCAAAACAGTCTCACTGCCTCGGCTGGAGTTGTGCGGAGCGGTTTTACTAGCCGATCTCTGGGCGTCGATCGTTCCTGAACTCCCAATCCCACCTGCAACCTCCCAGTTTTGGACCGACTCTACCATCGTGTTGGCTTGGCTCAATAAACCCCCGTGCAGTTGGTCCACCTTCGTGGCCAATCGGGTATCCAGCATCTCCAAAAGCACCAGTGGCCAAAGCTGGTCACATGTGCGCTCCGAGGACAACCCCGCTGATCTGGCGAGCCGTGGGGTCTCCGCGGCCGAGTTATCGGCCAGCAGACTATGGTGGCATGGGCCGGACTGGCTCCAGCGAGCCCCCGAGTATTGGCCAACTCCCCATAACGAACTCCCAGACACCCAGCTGGAGCAACGAGTCCAGTGCCACACCACCGCGACCACCCTACTCGAGGACGTCAGCGAACGTTTCTCGGATTATGGTAGGGCATTACGAGTCATCGCGTACATCCTACGCTTCGCCACCAAAAGGATTTCGACGCCTTCCACGGTTCACCTCACCAATGACGAACTTCTCTCCGCCGAGCGCGCCTTGATTCGGACCTCTCAGCGTCGGGAATACCTCGCGGAGATACAGGCCCTGGGGGAAGGGCGACCCCTGCCATCATCCAGCACGCTACTCAATCTGAATCCATTTCTCGATCAGCATGGGTTACTCCGCGCCTGCGGACGACTCCGGGCCGCCGAGTCCCTCCGATATGATGAACGTCACCCTATTCTCCTCCCCTATAGTACTCATTTCACTCGCCTGCTTGTCGAATTCGCCCACCGCATCACGTTGCATGGCGGCAATCAACTGATGGTGCGGTATCTGCGCACCAAATTCTGGATCCCACGGATCAAGAACATGGTGAAGTCCCACCTCAAGGGGTGCAAAGTCTGCATCGTTCATCGTCGACGACTACAGACCCAGATGATGGGTGATCTCCCTCGAGAACGGATCACGTACTCCAGGCCCTTCACCCACACGGGCATTGATTTCGCAGGGCCGTTCGAGATCAAAAATTACACCGGGCGTGCGTGTCTCATAACTAAGGGCTATGTCTGCGTCTTCGTGTGTTTCAGCACGAAGGCAATCCATCTCGAGGCTACCTCCGACCTCACCACTGAAAGATTTCTTGCAGCCTTCTCTCGGTTTGTCGCACGGAGACAATGCCCCCAGCGCATTTACTCCGACAATGGCAAAACCTTCGTAGGGGCCTCAAAGGCGCTCGAACAAGATTTCCTGAACGCCACCAAGCTTGATATAATGAAGGCATTTCCCCAGCACATTTTATCCTGGCAGTTCATTCCGCCAAGCGCGCCCCATATGGGAGGACTGTGGGAAGCAGGGGTCAAAAGTTTTAAGACCCTGTTTTACAAGTCTTCGTCCACTGTCAAATACACCTTCGAGGAACTTTCCACTCTCCTGTGCAGGATCGAAGCGTGTCTAAACTCCAGGCCAATCTCTCCCATGAGCGAGGATCCAGAGGACCTGCTGGCCCTAAGCCCGGGACATTTCCTGATTGGAGGACCGCTCTTATCCATTGCGGAACCGGAAATTCTGGTCGAGCCTATGTCACTGATCAACCGATGGCAGCGACTGAAGGCAATCCAGCAGGCTTTCTGCCGCCGCTGGAAGAGTGAGTACCTCAAGGAGCTTCACAAACGGAACAAGTGGAAGTCACCGACTCGCAGCATCCAGACCGGCGACCTCGTGATCGTGTCCGAAGATCATCTCCCCTCCAACGAGTGGCGCTTAGGGCGAATTGAGCGCACTCTGCCCGGGGCTGACGGTCTCGTCCGAGTGGCTGATGTCACCACCGCGCGTGGGTCTATCCGAAGACCCGTAGCGAAGCTTATTCTGTTGCAAGACAGCAGGAATCCCTCTATGTTCCCTCCGAATGTCCTCGTCTCCGTGCATGTTGTTCGTTCCCGCGCATAGACTAATCCACTCCCCCCCACGTAATTTCTTTCGTTACAGTTCGTTCAGCTCCCCCCTTCATAGCGACATGGCCCCCACACGTCTGCCGCACCACCGCAGCAAACGAGCTGCTCCGCAGGGCACGAACGTGTACCGATGCCGGGTCTGTCGGGGGGTTCATGCACTCCGGCAGTGTCAGCGCTTCCTGAACCTCCGAGGGGAAAAGCGGCTCCGGGCGGTGCTGATCAACAAGTATTGTCCCAATTGCTTGGCACACGAGCATTCATCCGACGCGTGCCGGACTCGCCATGGTTGCCGACGATGCGGGCAAAGGCACCACACCCTGCTCCACATGGCCGACCAAACGCCGAGACCACGTGCCTCCGCCCGGCGGCGCAGCCAATCACCCCCCTCCGGGCGTGCTGCACCCCCGCTACAACCCTGTTCCCGATCATCGTCCGACCGCTCCGCTTCCCCAGAAGGCGCACCCGAAATCTCTTTATCCTCCCTGCTCCACGTCAGGACGACGACTGTCCTGCCAACCGCAGTCCTCCGGTTGGGCAATGGCTCGAAATCCTTCGAGACCCGCGTCCTTCTCGATGCGTGTGCGGCTGAGAGCCGCATCAATCGCTCCTTTGCCCGGTCCCTGGGGTTAGCTGTGACCAAGGTCGGAGTCGACCAAGCCTGTACGGCCGTCCTCGAGTCGAGGTCCGACGAGACGTTCCGACGGAACGTTATATTCCGGGTCGAAGAGGACTTGCTCATCCGCACTCCCATCCGGGAAGTGGTGGCGCCGGTTCGGGAGAAATTCGCCACCCTGATCCTGGCCGACCCCTATTTCTATCGGCCGGCGTCGGTGTCCGTGGTACTCGGGGCAGACCTCTATCCGGAGGTCATCCAACCAGGCTGTGTGCCCGGTCATAGCGGTACTCCCGCAGCCCAGAGCACCGTGTTCGGATGGGTCGTCTCCGGCTCCTGTGGGATCTAGGCGCTCCAGAACGTTGCCGTCCCCCGTCCGTTATATGTCCAGGGTGGCAATTGCAACATGTTGCAAGGGGGCGGTATGTTCACGCCACCGGGTGAACAGCAGTGAGCGGCGAAGAGCAGTGAAGAGTGAGGAGGGTTTTTTGATCCTCGGCATCTACGGTCACACCAGGAGGGGTGACTGGGTTTTTTCCAATGGGCATCGCCATTATTCCGAATCGAGATTTTCACCCGAACACCCGTTCTCTTGCATTTTTTACGATTTGTTAATCACTTTCAACCCGAACCATCTCCGTGTGTGCCGGGTTACCTGTGAATATTATATAAATAATAAAACCTACGTTTATTTAACCGAAGTTTTTCGTGCGTTTTAATTCACCACTCGCTCACCACAAACTGAAGAAATTGGCACCCGCCAACTCCTTGTATTTCATTTGGATCCTTCCGCCCCCCACGAACATTGGTAGGCCACTGCCTTTAAAACCTTGCCATACAAAATCCTGGTTCACCGAAGGTTAGGACACCTTTCGGGAAATGAGACACTTTGGCCGCACCGTAAGCCTTAACTTAGAAACGTTGTGGCACTGCCGGTGTTTAGTTGGCGGTGTCTTTTCAATGTCCGAATGCCAATTTCAGAAGGCAACGACAACCGAAAATTCGGATGCACGTGCTCCGGCACCAGAAATGGGTATTTGAAAACTCGCCGGTTTTCCAGAAAATAATCTTCCCAAACGAAAGCTATCAGGAATATTGGCCAGAAAAAGTAAGGTTTCCAATCTAGGATATAGAGTAAGATGCAGATGGCGGCGGGGTAAAAATTTAATTAACCTACATACCTGCTATGATTTATAACCAAAGATTTGGACTACAGCTTTTTTTTTTGTTTTACACACTTTTCTCCTCAGAATTAAAAATGAAAATGCTAGGGCAAAACAAAATGAAGAAAGAAAGAAAAACAAGAAAAACGATAGATCATTTATCGCTATCCCCATATTATGCGTTTATCGATCGAGCGATACCAATATTTTTATTTATTGATTGATCGCTATTGGCAAAGTGGCGCGTAAAGACGATAAGTTTAAAAATTTGAAAGTTTAAACTTTAAACTAGCGCACGCTACACCACCCGATAATATGCAACGTTAGGCAGCATATTAGTGGGAATTAGTTCCGTATATCCTTGGCTTGAAATGTTCCTACTTCTCTACCTTGCATATTTTCTAACAAATAAAAGCATTTTCCGAGCTTCTTTTTGATTCGACATTTTATGAATTTAGGGGCTAATTTAGCATTGAAGTTTTGAGAGAATTTGCTTAACGCGAAATTTCGGCGAAAAACTTCTTGGCCTTCTTTAAAAGAGACAGACTTACTGCGAAGATTATACTGTGCTACATTTCGATCATATGCTTTCTTAATGTTTTCTCTTATATCCTGTCGCAAAAGGTTTAACTGGTCAGTCTGATTGAGCGGTGTTATGGGCTCTTGTAACAACTTTAATTCCTTTAAGAGTTTATAATCTGATCCATGAGTAACCATGTCCAGTACGAACAAAGCTTTAAAGGGTGAGCAACCTAAAGATTGTTGCAACGAGGATCGCAATGCGCAAGATATACTCGTTAAATGTTGATCCCAAAGCGTTTGATCCCGATTTTTTAAATACGAATGGATCGCAGCTAACAGAGAACGATTAACACGCTCAGCTGCGTTGCGGAGAATATAAAGCGGTATACTGATGTTTTATGCCTAGTTCAGTAAGAAAAGAATTGAACGAATTTGCCTTAAATTGAACACCATTATTACTAACGATAATTTCCGGTACTCCAAAACAATGAAATATCTGTTCTAACAAAAATTCTTGTATATCCTCCGTGCGAAACTTTTTCAGAGGTTGTAACCAATGATATTTACTGAAATGGTCAAGAACAATTAATAAACCGACAAATCCATTTTTGCAACGAGGGTAAGGACCAAGTAAATCGATATACAGACGTTGAAAAGGTCTACAAGTTGGAATATGCTGTCCCATAGGTGGTCTGAGCGTATAATTTGGTGCTTTGGACTCCTTACAAGTGTCACATTGACGAATATGGTCCCGCACATCCTTTACCATACCATTGTCAACAGTTTTCTGCATACCTGAATGTGAAGAGGTGTGGCTATCGTGAGCTTGTTTTAGAACATCAACTCTGAGTTTATCCGGCACCCATAGTTTCCAAGAAAGCTTCTCTTGATAAGAATCTCCATTGGCATGTTCCGTTCGAATATATAAATATTTATTTACAATTTTGATATCTGGGAATTTGTCTGGATTTTCAGTGATTTTCTTCTTCAGATACATATAACTAACGTCCAAAAATGCTTTAGAGTCCAGATCTATAATCGGACCCATTTCTATCGCCTCTATCGAAAGGTTGGGCAATCTTGATAACGCGTCAGGAATCAAGTGTTCTTTTCCTTTTCTATGCAACATATTAAACTTAAATTGTTGTAAGCGAAAAATCTATCGAGCTAATCTCCCAGAAACATTTTGTTGACGCATTAGCCACAATAAACTAGAGTGATCAGTAACTACTTCAAATTCTTGCAATTCCAAATAACACCTAAATTTTTCTATAGCCAGTATAACGGCTAAACATTCGCGTTCAGTAACACTATAATTGCGTTGGGCACGACTTAACTTTTTAGACATGAAAGCAATAGGCTTCTCTTCCTCTGCGTCTGATAATTGGACAAGTACAGCGCCAATACCATAATCGCTGGCATCACAATGTAAGAAAAATTTCTTATTAAAGTCCGGGTTTTGTAGAATAGGGGCAGAAGTTAATAGATCCTTCAACTTATTCATAGAAGCTTGAGCTTCCGGAGTCCAAACAAAAATTTTTTTTTGTTGACAACAGTTCCGTTATAGGATAAGTGAGATCGGCAAAATTTGGTATAAAACGGCGATACCAACCGCAAACTCCAAGAAATCCTCTAGTTTGTTTCAAATTCCTAGGTGGTGGCCAATTTTTAATATATTCAATCTTTGACGGATCGGTGCAGATACCTTTACTGTCTATTACATATCCTAAATAACTAATGCTTGCGACACAAAACTGACTTTTCTCTATGTTAATGGACAGATTAGCTTTCCGAAATTGCTCCGCAATCCTTGCTAACACCGAAAGATGAGATGAGAAATTCTCTGAAATTATACACAGATCATCTAAATAGCAAAATACACAATGGCGAAGGTCAGCAGGGACTACTTCATCCATTAGCCGACTCATAGTAGATGTGGCATTACAAAGGCCGAAAGGCATAACTGTGAATTGATATAACGGTCTTCCTGGTACTGTAAATGCAGTAAGAGGTTTGGATGCTTCCGTTAATTCTATTTGCCAATAGGCATCCTTTAAATCGATTTTGGAAATAATATTTGCCTTGGGTAATCTTGAAAAAATACTGTCAATGCTGGGCAAAGGATAAGTATCCTTAATTGTGACTGCATTTAACTTGCGAGCGTCTAAGCACAGTCGCACTTTATTGGGCTTTATCACTGGTCGAATAGGAGAGCTCCAGGCGCTAACAGCTGGTTCGATAATTCCTAGTTGAATCATACGATCAATTTCTGTGTATACTAATTTTTCAACAGCGGGACTAATAGCGTAAAAACGTTGTTTTACCGGTTTGGCTTCGCCAATCTCGATATGATGTTTTATTAAAGACGTACGTCCGAGATGATGACTTGCATTGGGAAACATTTGCTTGACGGCTTCAAGCTGTCTAATTTGGGAATACGTGAGAGAATAAGAACTAGGGTCAGTCTCTAACTTTTTTTCAGAACCAATCTCGATCGAACTAATTATAGACGGGGCAAGTTCGAAAATTCTCCAAAAATCATGACCTAATATTAATCTTTTCTTCAACGTAGGAATTACAAATAATTTCAACATTCTTTCCAATCTACCGTACCGTACTATTACTTCTAACATACTAATCACATTTTGGCCGTTTCCGTTTACCTTTAGTTTTTACAAATTGGGGAAAATGTGAAAAATCTGTTTGTGCTAAATCCGAGCCTATACAACTAATGCTGGCACCGGTATCTAATAAACCTAATTCGGTGAACGTAAGAAATGAGACTTCTGCATAGCTCCTATTATCGTTGTCGTTTCTAAAAATTGTTGCAACAAAAAGTTTCTTGGTTTGTCTTGCGTGATCATAATATTTCCTTAGTCTTAACGTGCGTTTAGACAAGGGTTGGTCCGATCTGAAAATTCTGTCTTTAACAGTAAGGTAATGTTGTAAACGCTCAGGATATGACAAAAATCTTAGTGGGAGTTTTTGAGACTTTCGTACGTTTACTTTGTGATTCACAATGTTGATACTTTGTTGAACGTTTTCCGAGTTTGATGTAACTATTGCGGGAGCATCTGACGTTGTCTGGATGCACCCTTCGGTCGGTTTTCCGCTAGCCTTTTTATACAATCTTGACATTGAGGCTTGTAAACATTGGCCGTGCCGCAACCGTAACAAAAAATTGTGCGTTCCTCTAGACAGTTTTGCCAGGTGTGACCGGCTTCGCGACAATTCCAACAAACGAACTTCCCTTGCACAGCGGCAACTTCATATTCCTCGTCTGGGTCTGGAACTATTTTATTATCTTCGGTTTCCCCTTCTTGAATTTCAAAAATTTGTCTGCGTCCATTCGCTTTGGTGTTAGAAATTACTTTTACTTGAGGGCTGAGCTCTTGTGTTAGATTTTCTTGCATCTGTACTAATCTACGAAGGTGACCTATTGATGCGATGGATTGATATAGTAACTTTTGTTGTATCTCTGGCAACAGGTTATTTTGTAAAATTTCCATCAGCTCCTCTTCCTCAAACTTTATACCGAACTTGTCAATCAAAGAAGCTACCTCATCGTAAAAACAAACAAAAGATTCTCCAGCTTTTGGCTTTCTAGCACGAATCATTTCTTTGCTCATAAAATCTGATCGATAGTCTTTATATTGCTGACGAATAGCTGAACAAAACTCGCTCCATACTATTCGAGGGACTTGCTTATGATATCTCCAATACCACTCGCGGGCTTTTCCTCCAAATAATATTTGAATATGTTTACACACCCCAATAAAATGACTATCAAGAGTTTCCTCCGTTAGGGCTTTTACTCTATAAATAAATTCTTCTACTCCTAGACCTTCCGTAGATCCGTCAAAACGTAAATTCCATTTCTGCATTACATTTGCAATTTTTGCATTTTGAACAGTTATAGGGCAGGGCGAACTTATCAGAGATCGGGTTTGGACCGTGTCTAATGGGACTTCTCGCTGGCCTAAATTCATAGGTAACGACGATACTACACGAGAAACTGTTTGTTCTATCATATTTTGTATGACCGTATAATCGATCTCTCGATTAGGACGAGTATTATTACCACGATTTGGTCTTGCTCTTCGCTGATTAGGCATGGTTCTAGGTAGTTGCGGTTCTGGTTGATTACTACTGTGACTGGTATCTAAGCATGATGCTGGTGCTTCGCTAACTGATATAGCTGGTTCGTTGAGCTGTTCTGCTCTGTCTCTTGGGACTTGACTTAGCTGTTTTGTAAAATTACGAGTCCATGCTCGAGAAGTGCTGGGTGCCAATGACAAATGCTTTTCCTTCGCTTTTGGTGAACAGTTGCCTACTACGAGCTTTATACTAGACACATTTATCTCACTCTCACAAATTGGGCAATGCTTTTCCTTTTCTAGTAGAGCTTCCAAACAGGATTTATGAAAAATGTGTTTACAGGGAGTACAGAAACATGTTTGCGTGTTGTCCAAAACCAAGGAACAAATTTTGCATATGTCTTCTGCTGGAGTGTCCGTATTTTCGGGACTATGTTGACCTGGAGACATTCTTTTTTTAAAATTATCTTCCTAAGCGTGACATGACTGGGTACATGATTTGAAATCATAACTAGCTAAATGAACCTAAAGAATATTGGTAACTTTATTATTTTTGTTTTTGGGCTTTTGCATCTACAAAATTGTTTCTTTTAGTAAGGCTTTGGCCTCTTGAATCTTCTGATCGGCAAGGCTATACTATCTGTATTACCAACATCCAGACACCAGATTATTAAATCATCCGAGTCTTACTATAAAACAATATGTTCGTGTTCTCTTCGATTTCTTTAGACGTTCAGCTGTCGTAACATGATCTTAAATCCAATCAGTACTAATATCAAAACATCCAATATACAATAATCTAAATTGCTAAGAAAAGTTTGAACGACTTTACTAAACGAGTGCTAAATTATCAAGGACCTTAACTAAACGAGCAATTTGTGATACAGGGTATTGAAATTCTTGTTTACATTCATTTTTGCTTTTAACTTTGCGGCTGAATATTCCTAACAGAAACATCGGCTTCGCCAAGCAGACTTAAACCGTGCAGGTTCATTTATCCGCGTAAGTTAAACCATAATATAGTCTAACAAAATCGACGAAAAATTTGAAACCTCATGTTTTGATCTTAAGACTTTCCTGATATACTATATATGCGCCAAAAATTTTATGTAACCTTCCTATTCGGTTTCTCGTTGCGCGCCATAATTTTATATAATTGGTTCTCCTATCACAGCGACGATAAAGCTATCGATAACCAAAAGGAAGGCGGTAGGTGAATTGCAGCAGATCGAGATCCTCTGGTTCCGTAGCTCTTGCGGGGTGGGGGGTTGTTTGCGGAATTATAAAATTATGAAATTATAAAATTTAATTTTAATAGGATCTCTACTGAAACTAACTTTAAATGAAAATAGAATGACTGGCAGAAAATACTTACGAAAACAGCAAGGAATTCATGTTAATAAAAAGGCGAAAGAAATGAAGGTGTATCCTTTTGTTCACAAGCTAGCGGTTACTGAGGTCAAGATGTAGATGGACCTTATCAGCTCTATACCCTCCCAACCATGAATCCTTATTGACATTTGTAAAGATTCCCAAAAAAAAAAAACTGATAGATATCAACTCATGTACCCATATCACTATGAAAATTAATTATAAAGCTTAAGCAATCATATTCAAATTCATTATAATTTCAGATAGAAGCATTTCTTGTTGTACACAATAAATTGTAAAGAAATATTTACAGACTAATTTTAAACAGGTGGTCTAGTATGACTCAACATTTTGAGATTCTGAACTTTCAGACATTGCAAAACAATGGAACTCAAAGTTAATTAAACTATTGAATAAGAGGGACTAAACTAGCAGTATAAAAGAGAGCTTACTAGTTACACATTATTAATTATTGTAGAAGATTATAGAATAAAAAAAAATATAGAAGGAATATTAAATGAATCCAGTTAACATTTTTTCTTGTAATTATTCATCTTATTTCTCTTTTAGTTCTCTTTTATCTTTTTTTTTTTTGTTTTTTTTTTTTTTTGTTTTTAAATTCTTTAAAGTTATTTTAAATTTTCAAGTCGCACAATTCACTCATTGCTTTTGATTGCTCTTCAAGTCAAACATTATTTACGGAAATCAATTATTTTTTTTTTTTAATTTAACTATCTGGTTGATCGCAAAACGCTGAAACAGAAATTACATTAACAAGTCAGAGTATCAATTGACTACCATCCTCCAT
>NW_025814767.1:0-13974 GCF_018902025.1 Drosophila willistoni
TATAATATTTCGGCCCCTAAAAATCATAACGTAAACAATTGTCCCCTCAAAACCAAAGCGTATGAACGCTAATCCATAAAAATTAACATAAACAATCGAACACTTGAAGTAATAATTGTCCCCCTCAAAACCAAAGCGTATGAACGCTAATCCATAAAAACTAACATAAAACAATTGAACACTTGAAATAATAATTGTCCCCCTAACAACCAAAGGCGTGAGAACGCTAACTCAGCACTTAAAATCGGACCAATCAAATCGTCGAAATATCAACCACGCCACCAAAGGGCTCCCAAATTTAGCTATAAATATAACCATAAGACATTTTTGTACTCAGTTCTAAGTTTTCTTTCAAATAATAAAGTACGTTACTTAACTCACGAAAAATATCTTTTTTTTCCTTATCGAGAAAATCGAATATTTAATTGGCGCAGTCGGTAGGATTGGAAAAAAAAAGTTATTCTATCCGTGTTACATATAGAATCGTTATCCGTGTGTTACATAGAACTGGTGAATAACTATTGTAGTGAACTGTTATTCTATCCGTGCGACGTGTAGAACTGTTATCTGTGCGTTACATAGAATTAGTGAATAATCACTACAAAATAAATTTCCGATCCGACATCAAGAATTTACGGGTAGTGCTCAACAGTGAAAAATATTTTCTGCCAACTGTGCGCGGAAGTATCAACTGTGCGTTGCAACCAAAGAGAAAAATATTTACGCCAACTGTGCGCGAAAATATTAACTGTGTGTTACAACTATTAAATCCAATTGAGGAACAAAAACCGCCAACTTGTGTGCGAACAAAAAACCAAAATCCAAAATAAAACATAACCAAAACCCAGAAATTAACAAAACAAAACACCACACAAAACCCAGAAAATCAACAAAACAACACATCACTAAAACCCAAAAAAAAAAAAAAAAAAAAAAAAAAAAAAAAAAAACAAAACAAACCATCACTAAAATCCAGAAAAATCAAAAAATTTAAAAGATATAAAATGGCTGTAGAACTCACAGAAGCCCACCTCAACCAAGCACTGTCTTCATTAAGACAGGTGGCAAATTACGATGGAGCTCCAGAAAATCTGACGTCGTTTATAAGGAGGATCGATTTTATTATGCACCTATATCCAACCAACTGTTCAGTGCTATTGAGATGCAGCTTACCGGAGAAGCACAACGACTCTCACAAATTGGACAATCTAACACCTGGCCGGAGCTAAGGACACTCCTTATCAACGAACTAAAAACGCAGACCCCCTGTGAGGAACTTTTGCGACGCCTCTACAACACCAGCTACGCAGGAAATCTTCGTAAGTTCGTCACCGAATTAGAAGATAAGTCTTACATTATAACAAACAAATTAAGTCTAGAAAACGACGCGAATAACACCGCGCTCTATACAAACGCGTTAAATAACACCATCAAAGACGTAATAAATAAAAAATTACCCGATAGACTATTCATGACATTAGCTAGATACGATATAACCACAGTCAGTAAATTGAAGCAAGTAGCTCAAAGAGAAGGGTTATACGAAAATAGTATAACAGAAATAAGAAAGTCAAATCAAAGCCAAAATCAGAATCAAAAAGGTGGAAAAACTTTTGTACCCAATAGTACAATTCCGTCTCAAACAAAGCAATCAGATACAATACCAAACCAAAAACTATTCCAAGAATTTCAACAGAAATTAAATATTGACAGGGCTCAAAATCCAATGAATAATCAACAGCAAAACAACTATTCAAAGAATAATGTAGCAAACCAGCCTACAAAAAGGCAAAGAGAAAGTAATAGTGGAATTAGCAAAATGGATACATCCGAAAATTTTCATCAGAATGCCTCGGATCAATCGGAAGAAGAGATAGAGACAAGTCCTTCATCAGAATAATGATGAACAATAAACCTTTGAGATGTGTAGTCGATTCAGGCTCTTCAATCAATATAATGTCCGAAACTTTTTTAATTTCAAAACCTATTTAGGAGATTCCAAAATTCACATGATTGAAGGAGCAGTAGAACTAAAAGAAATTATTTTCCTTGCACCCAGCAAACTTTGTCCGACAGAACAAAAATTTTATATCCATAAATTTTCAAATAAATACGACATGTTGATAGGCAGAACTTTCCTAAAAGCCTGCAAAGCACAAATAAATTATGAAGAAGAATACGCAAAATTAGGAAACTATACATTTTACTTTAGAGATGTTGAAGAAATAGAAGAAGAACAAAACATAGAAGTTTTGGACCCACCCACAGAAAGGGACCCGGAAACAAATTTTGCGATTGAAAACGAAATAATAGAAAGTAATGAGTATAGACTCGACCATTTAAACAACGAAGAAACTCAAAAATTAAAAAAGGTCTTGTACGAATTCAGTGACATTCAGTATCGCGAAGGTGAAAATTTGACTTTCACGAGTACAATAAAGCACTCTATTCATACAAAACATGAGGACCCAATCTATAAACGACCATACAAATATCCCCAAACATTTGATATGGAAGTCAACAAACAAATAAATGAAATGATTGAACAGGGTATCATTCGTAAATCGAATTCCCCCTACTGTTCACCCATTTGGATCGTCCCAAAAAAAGGAGATGCTTCCAAGAAACAAAAATTCAGATTAGTCATTGACTACCGAAATCTAAATGAAGTCACAATAGACGACAAATTTCCAATCCCAGTTATGGACGAAATTCTCGACAAACTAGGAAAATGCCAATACTTTACCACCATTGATTTAGCTAAGGGATTTCATCAAATTCAAATGGATCCTGAATCTATTGCAAAAACAGCTTTCTCAACTAAACATGGCCATTACGAATACACACGTATGCCATTTGGTCTTAAAATGCCCCGGCAACATTCCAAAGATGCATGAATAATCTTTTGGAAGACCTTATTTATAAGGATTGCCTTGTTTATCTGGATGACATCATTGTGTACTCCACTTCATTGGAGGAACACATACTATCACTCAGAAAGGTATTTAACAAACTAAGAGAAGCTAATCTTAAACTCCAACTTGACAAATGCGAATTTATGAAAAGGGAAACTGCATTCCTTGGTCATATAATAACAACAGAAGGTATAAAACCTAACCCAGATAAAGTCAAAGCAATTCAAAATTTTCCGATACCCAAAACTCCAAAAGAAATTAAATCATTCTTAGGATTATGCGGATTCTTCAGGAAATTTATACCCAACTTTGCACATATTGCAAAACCTTTAACTCTAGGATTAAAGAAAGGAGCTAAAATAAATATAAACGACCCAAATTACATTTCATCCTTTGAAAAATTAAAATATCTCCTTATGAATGATCCTATACTTGCATATCCCGATTTCAAAAAACCATTTTTCCTAACCACAGATGCCAGCAACATAGCTTTAGGTGCGTTCCTTTCACAGGACCATAGACCTATTTCTTATGGTAGTAGAACACTTAACGAACACGAACTTAATTATTCAGCCATAGAAAAGGAATTACTATCTATTGTATGGGCAACTAAATATTTTAGGCCATACCTTTTCGGTAGAAAGTTCGAGATTCTAAGCGACCATAAGCCTTTAGTATGGCTCAACAATATAAAAGAACCAAATATGAAACTTCAAAGATGGAAAGTAAGACTAAATGAGTTTGATTACAAAATTAAATATTTACCTGGCAAAGAAAATCATGTAGCAGATGCCCTTTCCAGAGTTAAAATAGATGAAAACTTTTTAGGATCAACAGAAAGCACAGCAGCTACAATACATAGTGCTCACGAGGATAATGAAAACTACATTCCAATAGTAGAAAGACCCATTAATTATTACAACAGACAAATAGAATTCATTAGAGGTTCAGAAGACAAAGCAGAAACAACAACTTACTTTTACAAAACAAACATAAAAATAACATACAAAGAAATGACCAATGCTTACGCAAGGGATATAATCATAAGATATCTTTGCAGTAAGAACACTGTACTATATTTTCATAATGAACAAGATTTTCCCATATTCCAACAAGCTTTTATCGAAATAATACAACCAAACGCAAATACAAAAACCTCGAAATCTAGCATTAAGTTAGAGGACCTTCAAACGTTTGCACAATTTAAAGAAATAATCCTAAAACAACATAAAGAACTATTACATCCAGGAATTGAAAAAACGATTAATTTGTTTAAAGAAAAATATTATTTTCCCGATTTTCAAAACCTAATTCAAAACATTATTAATGAATGCTCAGTATGCAATATCGCAAAGACAGAAAATAGAAATACAAAACTAACTTTTGAAATAACACCAGAACTTTTTAATATCAGAGAAAAATACGTCATGGACTTTTACATGATCGACAATTTACAATTCCTCTCATGCATTGACATTTACTCGAAATTTGCAACACTTGTAGAAGTAAAGTCTAGAGATTGGTTAGAAGCCAAGAGAGCAATTATGAAAGTATTTACTGAAATGGGCAAACCGATAGAAATAAAATCAGACAAAGATTCAGCATTTCTGTGTATAGCACTAAAAAATTGGCTACAAGAAGAAAATGTAAAGTTAGAAATCACATCAAGTAAAAACGGCATCTCAGATGTAGAAAGATTCCATAAAACAGTAAATGAAAAACTCAGAATTATAAATAGTGAAAATGACATCGAAGATAAATTACTTAAATTTGAAAAAATTCTCTACGTATACAATCATAAGACGAGACATAAAACAACTAACCGAACACCAGCGGACATTTTTATCTATGCAGGATCCCCCGACTATAATACCCAAACAAGAAAAATACATCAAATAAACAATTTAAATGAAGATAGACACGACTTCGAAATCGACACTAGATTTAAACAAGCACCATTAGTAAAGTCAAAAACGACAAATCCATTCAAAAAGACAGGAGAAATAAATCAGTTAGACGAGAAACATTTTGAAGAAAGAAATAGAGGACAAAAAGTTACACACTACAAATCAAAATTCAAGAAGAAAAAGAAAGTTAATAAAAGCAAATACGACAATTAATTAATTACAGGTCAACAACTCAAGATGACTTTTTTATACATCATGCTATTCTTAACATTAAAATCAACATGCAGTCAATCCATTGACATAAACCCAGTAAAAGCACCAAACGGTTACTTAATATTTAAAACAGGAACCATGGATTTACCGACAAACTTTGAATATCATTATTTAAAAGTGAATTTAACTCTAATAGACATTACATATAATAATTTAATGCAACAAGCACAAGAATTTAAAAACCTAATCCATATTCAATACTTAACAGAAAAACTAAGTAGGGAAATTAATGGAATACACATTGTAAAACGTAACAAACGAGGACTAATTAACGGAATTGGTTCAATATACAAATATCTTTTTGGTACTCTTGATCAGGAAGATAAAGATGAATTAGAAGAAAAAATAAATAATCTTGAAAGCAATAGCGTACAAGCAAACGAACTAAATTACGTAATAGACACTGTTAATAAAGGTTTAGAAGTAATAAACAGCCTCAGGGAAGAAAAAGAAAAAGAAGTAAGATTAGAAGTCCTAATCTTTAATTTTGAGCATTTCACAGAATACATTGAAGACATAGAAATGGGCATGCAGCTCACTAGATTAGGAATTTTCAACCCAAAACTTTTAAAACATAATCACTTAAGTCATGTTAATTCGGAAAAACTATTGAATACAAAAACTTCCACCTGGCTTAAACCAAGTTCAAACGAGATATTTATCATTTCAAACATTCCTCAAGAAGTAATAAAAACCCCTATCTTTGAGATACTTCCTTATCCAGACGAGAATAAAAATATTTTGACAGAAAATTCATACGATAAATACTATTTTAATAACAACACTTTGTTCAATAAAAACACAAAACAAATAGAAACTAACGAATGTATAATAGGCATTTTAAATCAAATCCCAACCACTTGTAAATACACTAAGACATATAAGAATTTTCAAACTAATTACATTGAACCAAACATAATTGTAACATGGAATCTACCAAAAACTAAACTTAATCAAAATTGCGTAAACAACGAATTAATAATAGAAGGCAATAACATAATAAAAATTTACGATTGTGCCTTACAACTAAACGAAATATCAATAATAAACTCATTACTTGACTATAGCCAAAGCATTTATGTAACAAACAATATCACCAGGCTAGAACCTATTTCCTTTATCCAAACAAAAGAGATAATTAATGAACATACGAAATATTATACTGCATTTCAAACTATTACATTAACCACTTTTATACTTACTATAATAAGTTTGATTACATACTTAATCTATAAGTTTAAGGCAATGCCACAAAAATTAATTATTAAGCATTTCCGATCAAATAACAATCGTGGTCCCACAGGCATAACCGAAACCCCAATTGTTGAAAAAATCGAGTCCCAAATTATAAACAAAATTGATACTCCAATATTTACAGCTGAGAAAAACCCCTCGCTATATCCCAATGTATCCGCCTGAGGACAGGCTATTTTCTTTAGGATGGGGGAGTCATATATCCGACTCCAATACCCAATAACATATAAATATTTCGGCCCCTAAAAATCATAACGTAAACAATTGTCCCCCTCAAAACCAAAGCGTATGAACGCTAATCCATAAAAATTAACATAAACAATCGAACACTTGAAGTAATAATTGTCCCCCTCAAAACCAAAGCGTATGAACGCTAATCCATAAAAACTAACATAAACAATTGAACACTTGAAATAATAATTGTCCCCCTAACAACCAAAGGCGTGAGAACGCTAACTCAGCACTTAAATCGGACCAATCAAATCGTCGAAATATCAACCACGCCACCAAAGGGCTCCCAAATTTAGCTATAAATATAACCATAAGACATTTTTGTACTCAGTTCTAAGTTTTCTTTCAAATAATAAAGTACGTTACTTAACTCACGAAAAATATCTTTTTTTTCCTTATCGAGAAAATCGAATATTTAATTATATATACTTTTTATGGTCGGAGATGCTTCCTTCTATGCGTTGCACACTTTTGACCAAAATTAATCTACTCTTTTTGCAAGGGTATAAAAATCAGTAAAACTTAAGTCTAGCATAAAATTTCTCTTAAAATGTAGGAAATCAAAATTAGCTTATTAATAAAACATAAACATAACATACTAGCCAGACAAAACAAAGAGAAGGAAAAAGCAACAAAAAAGTTACAAGAACAGCTGGACGAAAATGATTTTAAAACATTCATGAAGAGTGAGAGCACGATAGGCGAAAAATTATCAACAACTTTGAAGAGACATCACGAATCCAAACATGAGAGACTACGAAAACAACGGAACAGCGTTCTCTTGAACAGGAACAACAACAACACAAACGATTGGTTTGTAAATAAGACGAATATAGAATATAGAATTTCCGACCGACGTAAAAGCGTTACTGGCGAAAGGCCCTAAGTTCCCAATCCCAGTGGAGAAGAGAAAATTCCCTCTCTTTAAATATATAGCAGACGGAGAGGAGCTAGTACAGACTCTTAAAGACAAAGAGAAACAAGAGAAAGCACGCACAAAATTCTCTTTATTAATAAAAGACCACAAAACATTCATTTTTCTATTAATAAAGAGAAGACGCAGCTGATCGTGCAATGCTTGACACAGTGGAACAATCAAAGAAATTTCTTAGACAGAATGATGACATATTAATTTTAACTTCAGATAAAGGGAATAAGACAGTTGCAATGGATAAGACGGAGTATGACAAAAAAATGGATAGTATACTTAACGATTTAAATACATATAAAACTTTAAGGAAGGACCCAACCACTAGACTACTGGTGGAAAAATTATGAACTTATTTCATGGACCGAACGAAGAAAGATTATAACAAACACATCAATTCCACCAAGAATATATGGATTACCTAAAATTCATAAAGAAGGTACGCCATTGAGACCAATCTGCTCATCAATTGGTTCTCCATCATACGGACTATGCAAATACATAGTCAACATATTAAAAATGAAGTAAGTAAGTCGTCTCGCCGACTTGGGTATACCATACACCAGGTGAAACAAATATTTAAAATTTCGAAAACCAAATGTATGTCTATTAAATTGTTTTAACGTGCCTCATACCATATGCTATCTCGCTCACTCTACAAACACACGAGCACTCTAGCGCCGCCGCTAGATCTGCCGTTATGGATCGCGTAGCAAAATACGTTCATACGTATATTTTGCATGTTTCTAGTCCGATTTTCAAATTTGGTAGTTTGATAGAAATAGATAAGATTTACTAGTCTGCCAAATTTGATCGCGATGGTCAAAAAATTGCAAGAGCCAATCGGTTTTTTCTAAATTATGGAGGCGTAAGTGGGCGTGGCAAAATTATTAAATAGTCAATATCTGCGCGTCTATTAGGCTAGCTTACATACCTAATTTAATGTCGGTAGCTTTCATAGTTTTTAAGAAAATCAGTTTTATGTAAATTCCGGGGGCGTAAGGGGGCGTGGCAAAAATTTGAAACAAACTCGATAGCTGTACATACCACACGAGACTGCATACCAAATTTGGTGGCTCTAGCTCTTATAGTCTCCGAGATCTGCGTGCTCATACAGACGGACGGACGGCCGGACAGACGGACGGCCGGACAGACGGACAGACAGACAGACGGACATGGCTAGATCGACTCGGTTGTTGATCCTGATCAAGAATATACATACTTTGTGGGTCGGAGATGCTTCCTTCTGCCTGTTACATACATTTTGGCGACTTTAATATACCATTTCACCCTATGGGTGTATGGTATAATAAAAGTCGCCCAAGTGTTGCCACTGACATAACAAGTAAATAGAGAACTGGCATTTGAATAATAGAGTATATTGTTATAAGTTCTTTTGCCAATTCGCTTTACACTAGCATAAGCACTTCCGCATATTTTTAGGAGTGCCTAGCTTACCGAGGTGGAAATATCGTTTTTTAAAAACAAGTGATAAAGGTATAACATTATCTCAAAATCGAAAAAAAAACTTAAACCGAAAATGGCATTTGAATAATAGAGTATATTGTTATAAGTTCTTATGCCAATTCGCTTTACACTAGCATGAGCACTTCCGCATATTTTTAGGAGTGCCTAGCTTACCGAGGTGGAAATATCGTTTTTAAAAAATAAGTGATAAAGGTATAACATTATCTCAAAATCGAAAAAAAAACTTAAACCGAAAATACTTACGAGAGTTTGTATTCTATCAATTTCACTGCTTGCCAAATAATATTCACCTAAAAGCTAGCAATACTTATTGAATAGCCTCATGAAGGACAGAAATGAATAAATTTAAATAAATCTATTTAAGTTGAGCTCACATGAATGAGTGACATTTGAGTTTGAGTACTTGTCAAATCGAATAAATTACAAAACTCGGTTAAATGAAAGGCAATGAGTTGAGTGTCAAAGTTTTTGAAATAGGCACTCGAATCAATTTGACTAATTCAGTTTGTCTCATTTTATTTGGGACAACAAGGACATAATTTTTTTTTTAAAACCAAAGGAAAAAAATGGCTATTTAAATTTGAATATTCAATACACCAAAAATTTAAATTTAGTTTAAATTTAACTTGAACTGTGGTTCCGCATCCAATTTAAACGATGATCAAATTTTCATAAACTATTTTTTAAAGTTACAAAGCGGGAGCGAATTTATTTTAAAATAACCATAGATAAGTGAAACGATGACATCTGGGATTAACTTATGATTAATTTAACGACTCTAAAAAAGGCACTACGCCGTCTGAAAATTTTTAATCTTCATTATATTTATTAATGTTTTTTTTTTTTGCCTACTGACAGGCTAAAACCCATTTGTGTGTTACCCAGCGGTCCATCCTATGCAAGCCCTTTCCTCGCCTCAAAGAATTTTCCATTTTCCAGCTCTCCAGCTTGGACAGTGCCCGAATAAAAATAATCACCAAAAAAGCCCTCCATTATTTGTTGCAGGTTTCAATGTCTTGCTTCTGCGGAAACGTCTGCCTCGAAAACCATTGCTGTAAGGCCCATGACTAATTTCAGTTTTGTGGTAATTCGAAGTTCTATTAATATAGAGACCGTAAAGGTCACGGCTAGGGTATCGACTATTGCCCGGCCTATACTAGCCCCGACTATGAAAATCGAAGGGATAAAGAGGATCTATAAATGTAGATTAATTTGAATGAAATACTTTTCCATTATTATACCCTTGCAGAGGGTATTATAAAATTGGTCAGATGTTTGTACCGCACAGAAGGAGACGTTTCCGACCCCATAAAGTATATATATTCTTGATCAGCATGAGAAGCTAAGTCGATATAGCCATGTCCGTCTGTCCGTCTGACCGTCTGTCCGTCTGTCCGTCGGTGCGTACGCGTTTTACTCAGCCATCTTAAGAGCTATCGGGATGAAATTTTTTTTGGGAGCTTTTTTTTACCCGGGTGAGATAAAGTATGAAAATCTTTGGGATCGGACCACTATATCATATAGCTCTAGAAGAAACATTTTTGCAAAAATTGGAGTATCCCCATGAAATTTACCAATATGATAGTAATAGATATAAAATCTCAGATCCCAAAATTTGATCCGATAAATAGAACACAAGTTACAGTCAATATAAATCGGTTCAAACGCTGCCGGCAGCGCTGCTTGCTGCCTACTACTGCCATCATCAAATCAACAGAGCACACGCATACACACACAGACGCAACGCTACATGAACTGTATGTGTATGCGTGCCGTGCTTTGCTTAGAAAATGATGGAAGAAGAAAAACTTGTGGTAAAAAGAGAAATAATATTTTGTTTGTGTATTGATGAATTGAGTTGCAGGGAAAGAAATTTCAAAAAGGAAAAATATTATTGCCAAGTATACTGCAAGGGTATATCAACTTCGGCATAGCCGAAGATTAAATTCGTTTTAATACTGACCAGAACTTTCATTTCAAGTCTCTTCTAAGTGTGACAATTCTTAAAGAACGCTTGGCTTTGATTGCAATCTTGAAATAGAAGCGTCTTTTTATAGCAAACAAGAATCGCATTATCAATTACGAGCATTCCCATGAAAAGACTTATCTCATTTTGTTTGTTTAATTCATTATAAAGTTATCAAAATCATTGCTACAGACACAACGTCTAAGTATTATACAGTGCAACATCATGCTTATAAAGGTTAACATATGAGCTCTTACCCCAAATAACATTTCCTAGAAATTTGCAATATATATTTTCCGAAAATTTCGTGGGAAGCAGATAAGACAATACGTGAATAATCACTGCTAACAGCAGAAAATGTAAGACTTAGTTGTGGAATTTTATTTTACAATAGAAAAAATAGACCTCTGGTTAGTCAAAGTGATTATTCCACAATTAAAATATCTATTTAGTGAGCAAATGTCTATTAAAACGCATTTTGATTATTCTTTGAACAAATTTCTTTATAAGATTTTTTTGAGTTTTCGGAGCAATTAGCTTTTAAGTTGTTATATATGAAAAAAACCATGAACAAGCGTTATATATATGTCTATAGGAAAGCATGCAGATCCCAAAAGTTGTAAAGAGTGTCCTTGTGTCTCATTATAGTACTAAGAAACTAAGATAAATTCAAAAACCCAAAGCCAGGAAAATTTAATTTATTTCACTACACAAACATTGTATGTATGTCTAAGGCAACATTGTTTTTGTTTTGGTTTTGTTGTTATGCATAAAATATGCATTTGATTGCAAACAAAGCCCTTATAGACATCAGAGGTGCAGATCTTATAGTTTCAGAGTCCAGAAATCTAATTTTTTTAACATAAATGAAGTTGTTTTTGGAAAGAAGTGAGGTATATATATAAATGTGCTAAATGATGACATTCGTGATTACCGTCTACTTTATTGGAAGCAAAAAATTGCTTCGGTGGCGCTCTCTATTCAAAAACAAGAGCTTAACCGCTCTTAGCTGGATTGAGAACTTAGAGTAAATAACCTACCCATAAATAAATACCATAAAAACGAACAAAGTGGCAATGGGACTACAATATTCAAGAGCGTATAAGTGATAAAGGTATAACATTATCTCAAAATCGAAAAAAAAACTTAAACCGAAAATACTTACGAGAGTTTGTATTCTATCAATTTCACTGCTTGCCAAATAATATTCACCTAAAAGCTAGCAATACTTATTGAATAGCCTCATGAAGGACAGAAATGAATAAATTTAAATAAATCTATTTAAGTTGAGCTCACATGAATGAGTGACATTTGAGTTTGAGTACTTGTCAAATCGAATAAATTACAAAACTCGGTGATTGCAAACAAAGCCCTTATAGACATCAGAGGTGCAGATCTTATAGTTTCAGAGTCCAGAAATCTAATTTTTTTAACATAAATGAAGTTGTTTTTGGAAAGAAGTGAGGTATATATATAAATGTGCTAAATGATGACATTCGTGATTACCGTCTACTTTATTGGAAGCAAAAAATTGCTTCGGTGGCGCTCTCTATTCAAAAACAAGAGCTTAACCGCTCTTAGCTGGATTGAGAACTTAGAGTAAATAACCTACCCATAAATAAATACCATAAAAACGAACAAAGTGGCAATGGGACTACAATATTCAAGAGCGTGCAAATTTTGGATTGATTTTACTAAAATATGTTTCTGGGTCAAACTAAAATTATCCTGACAACAAAGAAGAAAAGATTAATTAATCCAATGCGAAGTATTAAATTGTATTTTGATTTAACGAATAAAAAATTAATACCAAATAAATTTTTGAATAATGTGCTCCTCTCAGATTGATTTACCTGATGTTAAGTTAATGGGGATTGTTCCGGTTTTTTTTCCGCTGGAAATGTTTTTCTATCTGCTTTTTCCTTTTGTATCAACCGACTTTGTTTACTCTTATAAAATATATATATGACTGAGCTTAAGTTTCGTCCCTTAAACTTTCAATTCAACATAATTTCATTTCCACAAATTCTAAATCAATTAATGTAAGGCTCAGTCAAAATTTGAAACATTCTGTGGATGGCTAGCAAATGGGGCGAGAAGAAACTGGACGTGGGGTAAACCTTTAAATTAAGAACAACAAATGTCAGCAGTTTTATGCTGTATATAGCAGTATATCATCAACAACAAACAAACGAGAAAGAGAAAGCATCAGAGCAAAGAAGAGTGAAAGAGTGAGAGAGAGATATGACTACAATGTAAAAATGATGATGTGGCTGATGATGAATGCACAACTCTGTGTGTTTGTATGTATATATCTGTGGATATGTGATGGGACATCTCTCTCTTTCTTTCTCTCTCTCTCTCTCTCCTCTCTTTCTATCTTTTCATTTGTGATAAAGTGAATACGAAATTTGCATACGTTGGCTTTATAGACAAAATAAAAACTAGTTCGAGTTGGAGTTTTAGTGTTTACGACGAGTATATCATCCAAATTGTTAGAGGTCTGCATTTGCCTCTTTTACTATTTCACCCTTCATCCCTTCAATTTGTTCAACTAAATTCCAACCAAAAAAAAAAAAGAAAAAATGAAATTTTGGTTTCAACCGCTTGATTGCGGTACTAAATGAAATTATGGCATTAATGTATATGTAAGAGACATATGTACGAGAATTGTAATGTAAATTGTTTAGCTGAACTTGGCAAATGTTTTGGAGACTATTCATTATGAAGCAGTTTAAAAGACCTTGTTGAGCTTCTAATAAACTTTTCGATACGAATATTTTCAGTGGTTAACAAATGCAATCCTATAATTTGTATACCACTCACAGGTAATGTTGTTTCATTTTTTAAAGAATTAAAATCTTCACTCCTTTATTTTTTTTGCAAAATTCAAACTCGAGAACTAATTAAACTCAACTCTTGATAAAGACTTTATTTAAAGCAGCTTTTGATCCGTTCGTCCAACAACTTGCCATCACTTATCCCCATAGTTGAACCCTTTAGAAATACAAT
>NW_025814768.1:0-15000 GCF_018902025.1 Drosophila willistoni
ATGATGAAACGATCTTAGGATCGTTCTCTCTGCTGAAGTTTATTCACTGGTTATATTTGGATTTATCGTTAATACTTGAGTAAAGATTATGGCATAAATTAGTTCTTAGTTTAATTGTTCATAATCTTTAACCTTTATATAAGAAGAGTAAATAAGTATGCATCATAAATCTTGTTATGTTTGCAACTTAAATAATATGTCACTTATATAGAGCAAAATTTTTCCATTATTAAAATCAAATTATTATTATTGAATTAATTTCTTATAATTATAAACACTCATCTCACTTAATGTGAATGATGGTTTTACTTGATATATAATTTCACGCATTTAATGTCAAATTCAAGTTAAATTTAAATTTAATATCAAAATACAATGTTTTTTTCTTTTGAAATGAGCAAAATTAAAGCAAATGTGATTATATATTTTGTAAGTGTAAAAATAAAGATATTTTTGAACAAATTTATTAAATATATTCAATTAATGAAAAACGAAATGAACGCTATTAAATTATGGCCGTATTCGTAGAATGTTACCACAAATAATATATGTATTTTAATTTATTTTATTCAAAAATATATCATATTGTCAAGTATCTTTAAATATTTAAAAATATGTGTTTGTTAAAAATCATAAAACTTATCGTTATTTAACAACACATTTAATAAATAGCATTATTCTGGTTGATCTGCCAGTAGTTATATGCTTGTCTCAAAGATTAAGCCATGCATGTCTAAGTACACACGAATTAAAAGTGAAACCGCAAAAGGCTCATTATATCAGTTATGGTTCCTTAGATCGTTAACAGTTACTTGGATAACTGTGGTAATTCTAGAGCTAATACATGCAATTAAAACACGGACTTCTGGGACGTGTGCTTTTATTAGACTAAAACCAAGCGATCAATTGATCGTTATATTGGTTGAACTCTAGATAACATGCAGATCGTATGGTCTTGTACCGACGACAGATCTTTCAAATGTCTGCCCTATCAACTTTTGATGGTAGTATCTAGGACTACCATGGTTGCAACGGGTAACGGGGAATCAGGGTTCGATTCCGGAGAGGGAGCTGAGAAACGGCTACCACATCTAAGAAAGGCAGCAGGCGCATAAATTACCCACTCCCAGCTCGGGAGGTAGTGACGAAAAAAAAACAATACAGGACTCATATCGAAGGCCCTGTTATTGGAATGAGTACACTTTAAATCCTTTAACAAGGACCAATTGCAGGGCAAGTCTGGTGCAGCAGCCGCGGTAATTCCAGCTCCAATAGCGTATATTAAAGTTGTTGCGGTTAAAACGTTCGTAGTTGAACTTGTGCTTCATACGGGTAGTACAACATACATTTGTAGTTAGTACTATACTTTATGTATGTAAGCGTATTATCGGTGGAGTTCTTATATGTAATTAAGTACTTGTACTTTTTTATATATTCCTCCTATTTAAAAACCTACATTAGTGCTCTTAATCGAGTGTTTTTGTGGGCCGGTACAATTACTTTGAACAAATTAGAGTGCTTAAAGCAGGCTTCAAATGCCTGAATATTCTGTGCATGGGATAATGAAATAAGACCTCTGTTCTGCTTTCATTGGTTTTCAGATCAAGAGGTAATGATTATAGAAGCAGTTTGCGGGCATTAGTATTACGACGCGAGAGGTGAAATTCTTGGACCGTCGTAAGACTAACTTAAGCGAAAGCATTTGCCAAAGATGTTTTCATTAATCAAGAATGAAAGTTAGAGGTTCGAAGGCGATCAGATACCGCCCTAGTTCTAACCATAACGATGCCAGCTAGCAATTGGGTGTAGCTACTTTTATGGCTCTCTCAGTCGCTTCCCGGGAAACCAAAGCTTTTGGGCTCCGGGGAAGTATGGTTGCAAAGCTGAAACTTAAAGGAATTGACGGAAGGGCACCACCAGGAGTGGAGCCTGCGGCTTAATTTGACTCAACACGGGAAAACTTACCAGGTCCGAACATAAGTGTGTAAGACAGATTGATAGCTCTTTCTCGAATCTATGGGTGGTGGTGCATGGCCGTTCTTAGTTCGTGGAGTGATTTGTCTGGTTAATTCCGATAACGAACGAGACTCAAATATATTAAATAGATATCTTCAGGATTATGGTGTTGAAGCTTATATTGCCTTCATTCATGGTAGCAGTAAAATGTTTATTGTGTTTGAATGTGTTTATATAAGTGGAGCCGTACCTGTTGGTTTGTCCCATTATAAGGACACTAGCTTCTTAAATGGACAAATTGCGTCTAGCAATAATGAGATTGAGCAATAACAGGTCTGTGATGCCCTTAGATGTCCTGGGCTGCACGCGCGCTACAATGAAAGTATCAACGTGTATTTCCTAGACCGAGAGGTCCGGGTAAACCGCTGAACCACTTTCATGCTTGGGATTGTGAACTGAAACTGTTCACATGAACTTGGAATTCCTAGTAAGTGTGAGTCATTAACTCCCATTGATTACGTCCCTGCCCCTTGTGCACACCGCCCGTCGCTACTACCGATTGAATTATTTAGTGAGGTCTCCGGACGTGATCACTGTGACGCCTTGCATGTTACGGTTGTTTCGCAAAAGTTGACCGAACTTGATTATTTAGAGGAAGTAAAAGTCGTAACAAGGTTTCCGTAGGTGAACCTGCGGAAGGATCATTATTGTATTTTCCAACCGTTATTAAAATAAATAAATACCAAATTAATATAAAGATATATAAAATGAAAAATGAAATTGAAGATGAGAGCATAAAATGAAAATGAAATTGATTATTATTATTATTAAATCTGATCAGGGGAAGTCGATTTAAAACAATATTTGATTTGAAAAATTAAATTAAATTAAATTAAATTTAAATAAAGTAAAATGAGTATAAATATATAACAATTGACGGTAGAAAAAAAATATATTAACTCTTCTTGAATTATGTATTCCGATCGGAGATTGAAAATGATTTTTGTATATCTTTATTTATCTGCGTGTATATGTACCATAATATACAGGCGTTGCGTAATGTATTGGCCATTGTTGGTTTGGGCATACATTGGTTAAAGCAACCTGCATTTTAGGTTAACGTTTTACATAAATTGATAGTTTACTTTAAATTTCAAGTTTTTAAATTTTGTCAAGTCCAGTATTCAATCACTTATGTTAACTAAGACATTTCGCAGCATTCGTTTGGGTTAAGCTTTTATTGAAGGAATTGATATATGCCAGTAAAATGGTGTATTTTTAATTTCTTTCAATAAAAATATTATTGACGTAATGAAATAAACAAACAATTTAATAATCACTCTAAACGGTGGCTCACTCGGCTCATGGGTCGATGAAGAACGCAGCAAACTGTGCGTCATCGTGTGAACTGCAGGACACATGAACATCGACATTTTGAACGCATATCGCAGTCCATGCTGTTATGGTACTTTAATGAATTTTAGAGTGCTGCTTGGACTACATATGGTTGAGGGTTGTAAGACTATGCTAAATAAGTTGTTTTAATATTTTACGAAATATTAAAGCATATGGTATATTATTGGATATATATGTATATTCATAATATTCATAATATTAGAAAAACGAAGATGTATAATTTTCTTTTTCAAATCAAATGATACTGAGGAATGTCTAGCATAAAAAATATTAAATTCTAATCTAGAATTGCCTCTTATTAATGATATGAAATGAAAAAATAATTGTGTCATAATATTATTCTTCACTTAAAGTAAAAATTAACAATGGTTTTAATATAATAAATAATATATTTGTGTGTATATACAACCTCAACTCATATGGGACTACCCCCTGAATTTAAGCATATTAATTAGGGGAGGAAAAGAAACTAACAAGGATTTTCTTAGTACGGCGAGCGAAAAGAAAATAGTTCAGCACTAAGTCACTTTGTCTTTATGGCAAATGTGAGATGCAGTGTATGGAGCATCAATATTCTAGTACGAGAAATTAATGATTTAAGTCCTTCTTAAATGAGGCCATTTACCCATAGAGGGTGCCAGGCCCGTATAACGTTAATGATTACTAGATGGTGTTTCCAAAGAGTCGTGTTGCTTGATAGTGCAGCACTAAGTGGGTGGTAAACTCCATCTAAAACTAAATGTAACCATGAGACCGATAGTAAACAAGTACCGTGAGGGAAAGTTGAAAAGAACTCTGAATAGAGAGTTAAATAGTACGTGAAACTGCTTAGAGGTTAAGCCCGATGAACCTGAATATCCATTATGGAAAATTCATCATTAGAGTTTTAATATTTTACTAATATTATAATAATAGTGTGCATTTTTTCCATATAAGGACATTGTAATCTATTAACATAAACCAAATTTATCATAAAATATGACTTATAGTTTATTTAAATTATTTTGCTTGCATTTTAACATAGAATAAATGTCATTAATTTGATAAAGTGTTGATAGATTTATATGAATACAGTGCGTTAATTTTTCGGAATTATATAATAGCATGATTATCATTGATTTTCTGTGTTTATTATATGCACTTGTATGATTAACAATGCGAAAGATTCAGGATACCTTCGGGACCCGTCTTGAAACACGGACCAAGGAGTCTAACATATGTGCAAGTTATTGGGATATAAACCTAATAGCATAATTAACTTGACTAATAATGGGATTAGTTTTTTAACTATTTATAGATAATTAACACAATCCCGGGGCGTTCTATATAGTTATGTATAATAATATTTATATTATTTATACCTCTAACTGGAACGTACCTTGAGCATATATGCTGTGACCCGAAATATGGTGAACTATACTTGATCAGGTTGAAGTCAGGGGAAACCCTGATGGAAGACCGAAACAGTTCTGACGTGCAAATCGATTGTCAGAATTGAGTATAGGGGCGAAAGACCAATCGAACCATCTAGTAGCTGGTTCCTTCCGAAGTTTCCCTCAGGATAGCTGGTGCATTTAAATGTTATATAAAATAATATTATCTGGTAAAGCGAATGATTAGAGGCCTTAGGGTCGAAACGATCTTTCAATGGGTAAGAACCTTAACTTTCTTGATATGAAGTTTAAGGTTATGATATATTGTGCCCAGTGGGCCACTTTTGGTAAGCAGAACTGGCGTTGTGGGATGAACCAAACGTAATGTTACGGTGCCCAAATTAACAACTCATACAGAAACCATGAAAGGCGTTGGTTGCTTAAAACAGCAGGACGGTGATCATGGAAGTCGAAATCCGCTAAGGAGTGTGTAACAACTCACCTGCCGAAGCAACAAGCCCTTAAAATGGATGGCGCTTAAGTTGTATACCTATACATTACCGCTAAAGTAGATGATTTATATTATTTATAATATAAATTTTGAAACTTGGTGTGCTTAGAAGTGTTTGGCGTAAGCCTGCATGGAGCCGCCATTGGTACAGATCTTGGTGGTAGTAGCAAATAATCGAATGAGACCTTGGAGGACTGAAGTGGAGAAGGGTTTCGTGTGAACAGTGGTTGATCACGAGTTAGTCGGTCCTAAGTTCAAGGCGAAAGCCGAAAATTTTCAAGTTTTAAAAATGTCAAATGAAATAATAAATAATAAAACACTTGAATAATTTTGAACGAAAGGGAATACGGTTCCAATTCCGTAACCTGTTGAGTATCCGTTTGTTATTAAATATGGGCCTCGTGCTCATCCTGGCAACAGGAACGACCATAAAGAAGCCGTTGAGAGGTATCGGAAGAGTTTTCTTTTCTGTTTTATAGCAGTACTACCATGGAAGTCTTTCGCAGAGAGATATGGTAGATGGGCTAGAAGAGCATGACATATACTGTTGTGTCGATATTTTCTCCTCGGACCTTGAAAATTTATGTTGGGGATACGCAAACTTCTCAACAGGCCGCACCAATATCCGCAGCTGGTCTCCAAGGTGAAGAGTCTCTAGTCGATAGAATAATGTAGGTAAGGGAAGTCGGCAAATTAGATCCGTAACTTCGGGATAAGGATTGGCTCTGAAGATTGAGATAGTCGGGCTTGATTGGGAAACAATAACATGGTTTATGTGCTCGTTCTGGGTAAATAGAGTTTCTATCATTTATGATAGTTATTTGTTCCCCGGATAGTTAGTTACGTAGCCAATTGTGGAACTTTCTTGCTAAAATTTTTAAGAATACTAATTTTTTATTAGTTCTTTTAAATTATAACGATTATCAATTAACAATCAATTCAGAACTGGCACGGACTTGGGGAATCCGACTGTCTAATTAAAACAAAGCATTGTGATGGCCCTAGCGGGTCTTGACACAATGTGATTTCTGCCCAGTGCTCTGAATGTCAAAGTGAAGAAATTCAAGTAAGCGCGGGTCAACGGCGGGAGTAACTATGACTCTCTTAAGGAGGTGGTTTTAGTACGTAGGCGCTGTGGGACTTCATTGTCCCAATGATGCAGCGAATCGTGCATACGAGATTGGTTGCTCGTATCTTTAGAAGATTTCCTTCCTCGGCGATCAAAAAAAAAAAAAAAAAAAATAGCCAAATGCCTCGTCATCTAATTAGTGACGCGCATGAATGGATTAACGAGATTCCTACTGTCCCTATCTACTGGGAAGCTTGGGCCTGATGATCGCAGAAGGGGCCTGGATGTACCGTAATTCATAAGTCGTGATTCAGGTCAAGTCCTCCGAAACCTCCAAGTGGTGCTTCCTGGGTGCTGTTGGAAATTTTTTTTTTTCAGCAGTAGCCGATTCGAGCGGCGAGGTTTACCCATTTCCTGTTTGGCGGTGACGAAAATGGTTAGTAGTTTCGACTGCGAACAGCCGACCGGAACTGTGATTCGGTACTACGGGATGGGCTAGTTTGCACACTAGCCCTTTGTGGTTGGACCCCTTGTGGGAGATCGTAGTGGCTGTGGTTTATACCCAAATGCGGGGATGAGTTTAACTCAAATGTGGAGTTGCAAACAACCGGGTGCTGCACCCAAAGACCAGCAGAGGTTTTAGGTCGGCCTCGCCTCTCCCAAGAGGGAATGTCATGTCCGCCCAACATGGCATTCAACTGGCACTGGAGAGAAACTGCAAAAGCAGTTCTCAAATGGGCGTTTGGCGACGCATTGTATCGTCACGTGTACTATTTGTCACAATTGTGGCTTATTCGAGTGCCGTGGTAGTTAAACCCTATTAATGGGTACACGCCACGTAAAACAAATAAGACTTCATGTCCCTATCTACTACTGGGATCTCAGTCCCCGATCCAGACGCACTGTGTATGCTGGACTCATGGTGCCTTATGCGCTATTTGGTGCCTCAGTGTGGTATTCCGCGGTTAAGAGTACGATGGTCGCCAGGAGGCACCTCTGCTCTTGCCAGAGAGTCATGCTCTTGGGATGCCTGCCGGTATGCCGTACAGTGTCCACTGTGGCACTGCAGGTGCTTGCTGGAGCCCCCCCTTGGACTTGGTTGCCAGGCAACTGGCGATTAGGTACAAGGTGAAGCATTCCCACCCGTTGGAGGAAGGCGATTGGCTGTTCGGTCTGGATGTGGCAAATCTGGATCGGAAGCAGATGAAGGCGATGCTGGATGAACGTATGTGCTGCGAGTGGCAACGCAGGTGGGATGACGATGAGCACGGTCGACCGACTCATGAGTTTATCTCGGACGCATGCTTCGTCTTCAGCCGGAAGAACTTTGGTTTTGGACTTCACGCTGGATTCTTGCTGACTGGCCATGGATCGCTGAATGCATTCCTGTATGAGAGAAGTCTGAGTAGGACGCCCACATGTCAATGTGGTGCGCTTTGCGAAGACTGGCAGCACGTGCTAGTGGCTTGCCCACTCTACACAGATTTGCGAGACCTCAATGGACTTGGTGTTAGAAGGGAGGATACCCGTTGGGACTTTTCCCGGGTCCTGGACACACCGGAGCAGCTCCAGATGTTGGAATTGTTTGCGCGAGCGGCAATAGCAGTATCTCCGAAGGGCGTTGGTTGACGCATTGTTTTGACCCGCTGTACTATATGTCACAAGCGTGGCATATTAGAGTACCGTGGTTGTAAACCCTATTAATGGGTACACGTCACGTTAAATAAACTCGACTTCATGTCCCTATCTACTACTACTGGGAAGCTTGGGCCTGATGATCGCAGAAGGGGCCTGGATGTACCGTAATTCATAAGTCGTGATTCAGGTCAAGTCGACTCGAAACCTCCAAGTGGTGCTTCCTGGGTGCTGTTGGAATTTTTTCAGCAGTAGCCGATTCGAGCGGCGAGGTTTACCCATTTCCTGTTTGGCGGTGACGAAAATGGTTAGTAGTTTCGACTGCGAACAGCCGACCGGAACTGTGATTCGGTACTACGGGATGGGCTAGTTTGCCCACTAGCCCTTTGTGGTTGGACCCCTTGTGGGAGATCGTAGTGGCTGTGGTTTATACCCAAATGCGGGGATGAGTTTAACTCAAATGTGGAGTTGCAAACAACCGGGTGCTGCACCCAAAGACCAGCAGAGGTTTTAGGTCGGCCTCGCCTCTCCCAAGAGGGAATGTCATGTCCGCCAACATGGCATTCAACTGGCACTGGAGAGAAACTGCAAAAGCAGTTCTCAAATGGGCGTTTGGCGACGCATTGTATCGTCACGTGTACTATTTGTCACAATTGTGGCTTATTCGAGTGCCGTGGTAGTTAACCCTATTAATGGGTACACGCCACGTAAAACAAATAAGACTTCATGTCCCTATCTACTACTGGGATCTCAGTCCCCGATCCAGACGCACTGTGTATGCTGGACTCATGGTGCCTTATGCGCTATTTGGTGCCTCAGTGTGGTATTCCGCGGTTAAGAGTACGATGGTCGCCAGGAGGCACCTCTGCTCTTGCCAGAGAGTCATGCTCTTGGGATGCCTGCCGGTATGCCGTACAGTGTCCACTGTGGCACTGCAGGTGCTTGCTGGAGCCCCCCCCCTTGGACTTGGTTGCCAGGCAACTGGCGATTAGGTACAAGGTGAAGCATTCCCACCCGTTGGAGGAAGGCGATTGGCTGTTCGGTCTGGATGTGGCAAATCTGGATCGGAAACAAATGAAGGCGATGCTGGATGAACGTATGTGCTGCGAGTGGCAACGCAGGTGGGATGACGATGAGCACGGTCGACCGACTCATGAGTTTATCTCGGACGCATGCTTCGTCTTCAGCCGGAAGAACTTTGGTTTTGGACTTCACGCTGGATTCTTGCTGACTGGCCATGGATCGCTGAATGCATTCCTGTATGAGAGAAGTCTGAGTAGGACGCCCACATGTCAATGTGGTGCGCTTTGCGAAGACTGGCAGCACGTGCTAGTGGCTTGCCCACTCTACACAGATTTGCGAGACCTCGATGGACTTGGTGTTAGAAGGGAGGATACCCGTTGGGACTTTTCCGGGTCCTGGACACACCGGAGCAGCTCCAGATGTTGGAATTGTTTGCGCGAGCGGCATTTAAAAGGCGGCGACGAATGACACAGGATCAACCAGTGCCGGGTCGGACGGGCCAAAACTGGTAGCAGTAGCTCACACACACTGCAAAGCCGTACCAGAGCGCTTTAATCTGGCAGATGAACCCCCATCGGGGTGACTCGGGGATGATCCATTGCTTGTTCAGGTGAACAAAAATGGCTAGTAGTTTCGACTACGAACAGCCCGCCAAAGCTGCAAATCTGGTAGACGAACCCCATGAGGGGGAGTTGAGGATGATCCACTCCCTGTTCGTGTTGAACAAAAATGGCTAGTAGTCTCTGACTGCGAACAGCCCGCCAAAGCTGCAATCTGGTAGACGAACCCCATGAGGGGGAGTTGAGGATGATCCATTCCATGTTCGTGTTGAACAAAAATGGCTAGTAGTCTCTGACTGCGAACAGCCCGCCAAAGCTGCAATCTGGTAGACGAACCCCATGAGGGGGGAGTTGAGGATGATCCATTCCATGTTCGTGTTGAACTAAAATGGCTAGTAGTTTCGACTGCGAACAGCCCGCCAAAGCTGCAAATCTGGTAGACGAACCCCATGAGGGGCGAGTCGGGGATGATCCATTCCCTGTTCGTGCTGAACAGAAATGGCTAGTAGTTTCGACTGCGAACAGCCCGCCAAAGCTGCAAATCTGGTAGACAAACCCCATGAGGGGCGAGTCGGGGATGATCCATTCCATGCTCGTGTTGAACTAAAATGGCTAGTAGTTTCGACTGCGAACAGCCCGCCAAAGCTGCAAATCTGGTAGACAAACCCCATGAGGGGCGAGTCGGGGATGATCCATTCCATGTTCGTGTTGAACTAAAATGGCTAGTAGTCTCTGACTGCGAACAGCCCGCCAAAGCTGCAAATCTGGTAGACGAACCCTAGTTGGGGGGAGTCGCGGACGATCCATTCCGTGTTGTCGAGGACACATATGGCTAGTAGTTTCGACTGCGAACAGCCGACCGAAGCTGTGATTCGGTACTACGGGATGGGCTAGTGGCCCAAGGCTAGCCCAATTAGTGGTTGGCCCCCTTGTGGGAGATCGTAGTGGCTGTGGTTTGATACCCAAATGCGGGGAGAGTCATTGGACTCAGCGTGGAGTTGCGTTACACAACCGGGTGCTGTACCCATAGACCAGCAGAGGTTTTAGATGGGCCTCGCTCCTTACCCAGGGGGAGTGTCATGTCCGACAGCATGGCATTCAATAGGCACTGACGAGATGCTGCAATAGCAGTATCTCCAAAGGGCGTTGGTTGACGCTTTGTTTTGACCGGCTGTACTATATGTCACAAGTGTGGCATATTAGAGTACCGTGGTTGTAAACCCTATTAATGGGTACACGTCACGTTACATAAACTCGACTTCATGTCCCTATCTACTATCTAGCGAAACCACAGCCAAGGGAACGGGCTTGGAATAATTAGCGGGGAAAGAAGACCCTTTTGAGCTTGACTCTAATCTGGCAGTGTAAGGAGACATAAGAGGAGTAGAATAAGTGGGAGATATTATTCCTTGTGTTTGATATCGCCAATGAAATACCACTACTCTTATTGTTTCCTTACTTACTTGATTAAATGGAACGTGTATCATTTCCTAGCCATTATACGGATATATTTATTATATCTTATGGTATTGGGTTTTGATGCAAGCTTCTTGATCGAAGTATCACGAGTTTGTTATATAATCGCAAACAAATTCTTTAATGAGAGAGTGCATTTATGTATTTTTAATTTGAAATATTTGGTATAACTCCAATTACTCAGGTATGATCCAATTCAAGGACATTGCCAGGTAGGGAGTTTGACTGGGGCGGTACATCTCTCAAATAATAACGGAGGTGTCCCAAGGCCAGCTCAGTGCGGACAGAAACCACACATAGAGCAAAAGGGCAAATGCTGACTTGATCTCGGTGTTCAGTACACACAGGGACAGCAAAAGCTCGGCCTATCGATCCTTTTGGTTTAAAGAGTTTTTAACAAGAGGTGTCAGAAAAGTTACCATAGGGATAACTGGCTTGTGGCGGCCAAGCGTTCGTAGCGACGTCGCTTTTTGATCCTTCGATGTCGGCTCTTCCTATCATTGTGAAGCAAAATTCACCAAACGTTGGATTGTTCACCCATGCAAGGGAACGTGAGCTGGGTTTAGACCGTCGTGAGACAGGTTAGTTTTACCCTACTAATGACAAAACGTTGTTGCGACAGCATTCCTGCGTAGTACGAGAGGAACCGCAGGTACTGACCAATGGCACAATACTTGTTCGAGCGAACAGTGGTATGACGCTACGTCCGTTGGATTATGCCTGAACGCCTCTAAGGTCGTATCCGTGCTGGACTGCAATGATAAATAAGGGGCAATTTGCATTGTATGGCTTCTAAACCATTAAAAGTTTATTTTATAAACGACAATGGATGTGATGCCAATGTTATTTGTAACATAGTAAATTGGGAGGATCTTCGATCACCTGATGCCGCGCTAGTTACTTATTAAAACATTATTTAATACAATGACAAAGCCTAGAATCAATTGTAAACGACTTTTGTAACAGGCAAGGTGTTGTAAGTGGTTGAGCAGCTGCCATACTGCGATCCACTGAAGCTTATCCTTTGCTTGATGATTCGATTTTTTTAAATTGCTGATGTACCATTATTATATGGAAGAGTATTTCATATCATAATAAGTCCATTTCTATCCTCTTTTTTTTTAGGTAGCCAAATGTATCGTCATTTCTTTAGTGACGCAATGAATGTACTTTAAGAGATTTCTACTCTTCATGTTTAAATGGGTGAAAAAAAAGGTATATATATATATAAGTTAAAAGAACGAATACGGCGTTTCAAACTGTGTTCGTCATAATGTAGCCAAATGAATCGTCATTTATTTAGTGACGCAATATATATATTTAAAGAGATTCCTACTGTACCTATTAAAAGGTCAAAAGAAAAAAATGTTATATGTATATAACTTTAATAAATGAAAACGGCGGTGCAAACTGTCATCTTCATAATGTTGCCAAATGAATTGTCATTTATTCAGAGACACAATAAATATATTTAAAGAAACTCCTACTGTCCATATTGAAAGGTGGAAAAATAATGTTATATGTATATAACTTAAAAGAACGAAAACGGCGGTTCCAACTGTGATCGTCATAATGTAGCCAAATGAATCGTCATTTATTTAGTGACGCAATATATATATTTAAAGAGATTCCTACTGTACCTATTAAAAGGTCAAAAGAAAAAAAATGTTATATGTATATAACTTTAATAAATGAAAACGGCGGTGCCAACTGTCATCTTCATAATTTATATGAAAAAACAAAAAATTTACTCAACATTTAAAATTTTCATAACATATGAAAATATATCATAACGTATGGGATTTATTTAATATCGCCCATTTATATGAAAAAAAAAAATTTACTTAACATTTAAAATTTTTCATATCATATGAAAATATATATCATAACGTATGCGATTTATTTAATTTCGCCCATTTATATGAAAAAAAAAAAATTTACTCAACATTTAAAATTTTTCATATCATATGAAAATATATCATAACGTATGGGATTTATTTAATATCGCCCATATATATGAAAAAAAAAAAATTTACTCAACATTTAAAATTTTTCATATCATATGAAAATATATCATAACGTATGGGATTTATTTAATATCGACCACATATATGAAAAAAATTTTACTAAAAACTAAAAATATTAATATCGCCCATTTATCGTATGGGAACATCCATATCATATGGGAATATGCATATCACATACGAATGTTTTATACTTTGGTGATTTCTTAAAAACGCCCATTTATTGTATGGGGAAAAAATGTTAATTTATTATTGAGTGGTACTTTCAAACATAAATGGTCAATTTCGAGAGTATGTGGCACAAAACCTACTTAGGTGGTGTGATGTCGAGCATGGTCAGTCATATGTAATATTGGTAAAATTCTTAAATACATATGTCTTATGCATTTATAATCGGCAATGTCTATTTATTTATTTATTATAATGAAATTTGATGGTATTTATAAAAATACATATGAAAATTTATTGTTGAGTGGTACCTTCAAACATAAATGGTCAATTTCGAGAGTATGTGGCACAAAACCTACTTAGGTGGTGTGATGTCGAGCATGGTCAGTCATATGTAATATTGGTAAAATTCTTAAATACATATGTCTTATGCATTTATAATCGGCAATGTCTATTTATTTATTTATTATAATGAAATTTAATGGTATTTATAAAAATACATATGAAAATTTATTGTTGAGTGGTACCTTCATATATAAATGGTCCATTTCGAGCATGGTCAGTCATATGTAATATTGGTAAAATTCTTAAATACATATGTCTCATGCATTTATAATCGGCAATGTCTATTTATTTATTTATTATAATGAAATTTGATGGTATTTATAAAAATACATATGTAAACTTATTGTTGAGTGGTACCTTCAAACATAAATGGTCGATTTCGAGAGTATGTGGCACAAAACCTACTCATGATGAACAGTGGTTGTTCAGTCATGTTGAAGGCTGCTCTACTTCAACGTTAATATGTCAAATGCAAAAGATAATGAAAAAGCCTACCAAGGTATTCTAAGGTGTATGATGAAACGATCTTAGGATCGTTCTCTCTGCTGAAGTTTATTCACTGGTTATATTTGGATTTATCGTTAATACTTGAGTAAAGATTATGGGCATTAAATTAGTTCTTAGTTTAATTGTTCATAATCTTTAACCTTTTATATAAGAAGAGTAAATAAGTATGCATCATAAATCTTGTTATGTTTGCAACTTAAATAATATGTCACTTATATAGAGCAAAAATTTTCCATTATTAAAATCAAATTATTATTATTGAATTAATTTCTTATAATTATAAAACACTCATCTCACTTAATGTGAATGATGGTTTTACTTGATATATAATTTCACGCATTAATGTCAAATTCAAGTTAAATTTTAAATTTAATATCAAAATACAAATGTTTATTTTCTTTTGAAATGAGCAAAATTAAAGCAAATGTGATTATATATTTTGTAAGTGTAAAAATAAAGATATTTTGAACAAATTTATTAAATATATTCAATTAATGAAAAACGAAAATGAACGCTATTAAATTATGGCCGTATTCGTAGAATGTTACCACAAATAATATATGTATTTTAATTTATTTTATTCAAAAATATATCATATTGTCAAGTATCTTTAAATATTTAAAAATATGTGTTTGTTAAAAATCATAAAACTTATCGTTATTTTAACAACACATTTAATAAATAACATTATTCTGGTTGATCCTGCCAGTAGTTATATGCTTGTCTCAAAGATTAAGCCATGCATGTCTAAGTACACACGAATTAAAAGTGAAACCGCAAAAGGCTCATTATATCAGTTATGGTTCCTTAGATCGTTAACAGTTACTTGGATAACTGTGGTAATTCTAGAGCTAATACATGCAATTAAAACACGGACCTTCTGGGACGTGTGCTTTTATTAGACTAAAACCAAGCGATCAATTGATCGTTATATTGG
>NW_025814768.1:17500-35000 GCF_018902025.1 Drosophila willistoni
GAACGCATATCGCAGTCCATGCTGTTATGGTACTTTAATTAATTTTAGAGTGCTGCTTGGACTACATATGGTTGAGGGTGTAAGACTATGCTAAATAAGTTGTTTTAATATTTTACGAAATATTAAAGCATATGGTATATTATTGGATATATATGTATATTCATAATATTAATAATAATTGAAACACATTGGCTCACATATGTATGAGAAAAACGAAGATGTATAATTTTCTTTTTCAAATCAAATGATACTGAGGAATGTCTAGCATAAAAAATATTAAATTTTAATCTAGAATTGCCTCTTATTAATGATATGAAATGAAAAAATAATTGTGTCATAATATTATTCTTCACTTAAAGTAAAAATTAACAATGGTTTTAATATATTAAATAATATATTTGTGTGTATATACAACCTCAACTCATATGGGACTACCCCCTGAATTTAAGCATATTAATTAGGGGAGGAAAAGAAACTAACAAGGATTTTCTTAGTAGCGGCGAGCGAAAAGAAAATAGTTCAGCACTAAGTCACTTTGTCTTTATGGCAAATGTGAGATGCAGTGTATGGAGCATCAATATTCTAGTATGAGAAATTAATGATTTAAGTCCTTCTTAAATGAGGCCATTTACCCATAGAGGGTGCCAGGCCCGTATAACGTTAATGATTACTAGATGGTGTTTCCAAAGAGTCGTGTTGCTTGATAGTGCAGCACTAAGTGGGTGGTAAACTCCATCTAAAACTAAATATAACCATGAGACCGATAGTAAACAAGTACCGTGAGGGAAAGTTGAAAAGAACTCTGAATAGAGAGTTAAATAGTACGTGAAACTGCTTAGAGGTTAAGCCCGATGAACCTGAATATCCATTATGGAAAATTCATCATTAGAGTTTTAATATTTTAATAATATTATAATAATAGTGTGCATTTTTTCCATATAAGGACATTGTAATCTATTAACATAAACCAAATTTATCATAAAATATGACTTATAGTTTATTTAAATTATTTTGCTTGCATTTTAACATAGAATAAATGTCATTAATTTGATAAAGTGTTGATAGATTTATATGAATACAGTGCGTTAATTTTTCGGAATTATATAATAGCATGATTATCATTGATTTTCTGTGTTTATTATATGCACTTGTATGATTAACAATGCGAAAGATTCAGGATACCTTCGGGACCCGTCTTGAAACACGGACCAAGGAGTCTAACATATGTGCAAGTTATTGGGATATAAACCTAATAGCATAATTAACTTGACTAATAATGGGATTAGTTTTTTAACTATTTATAGATAATTAACACAATCCCGGGGCGTTCTATATAGTTATGTATAATGATATTTATATTATTTATACCTCTAACTGGAACGTACCTTGAGCATATATGCTGTGACCCGAAAGATGGTGAACTATACTTGATCAGGTTGAAGTCAGGGGAAACCCTGATGGAAGACCGAAACAGTTCTGACGTGCAAATCGATTGTCAGAATTGAGTATAGGGGCGAAAGACCAATCGAACCATCTAGTAGCTGGTTCCTTCCGAAGTTTCCCTCAGGATAGCTGGTGCATTTAAATGTTATATAAAATAATCTTATCTGGTAAAGCGAATGATTAGAGGCCTTAGGGTCGAAACGATCTTAACCTATTCTCAAACTTTAAATGGGTAAGAACCTTAACTTTCTTGATATGAAGTTTAAGGTTATGATATATTGTGCCCAGTGGGCCACTTTTGGTAAGCAGAACTGGCGCTGTGGGATGAACCAAACGTAATGTTACGGTGCCCAAATTAACAACTCATACAGAAACCATGAAAGGCGTTGGTTGCTTAAAACAGCAGGACGGTGATCATGGAAGTCGAAATCCGCTAAGGAGTGTGTAACAACTCACCTGCCGAAGCAACTAGCCCTTAAAATGGATGGCGCTTAAGTTGTATACCTATACATTACCGCTAAAGTAGATGATTTATATTATTTATAATATAAATTTTGAAACTTTAGTGAGTAGGAAGGTACAATGGTGTGCTTAGAAGTGTTTGGCGTAAGCCTGCATGGAGCCGCCATTGGTACAGATCTTGGTGGTAGTAGCAAATAATCGAATGAGACCTTGGAGGACTGAAGTGGAGAAGGGTTTCGTGTGAACAGTGGTTGATCACGAGTTAGTCGGTCCTAAGTTCAAGGCGAAAGCCGAAAATTTTCAAGTTTTAAAAATGTCAAATGAAATAATAAATAATAAAACACTTGAATAATTTTGAACGAAAGGGAATACGGTTCCAATTCCGTAACCTGTTGAGTATCCGTTTGTTATTAAATATGGGCCTCGTGCTCATCCTGGCAACAGGAACGACCATAAAGAAGCCGTCGAGAGGTATCGGAAGAGTTTTCTTTTCTGTTTTAAGCCGTCTACCATGGAAGTCTTTCGCAGAGAGATATGGTAGATGGGCTAGAAGAGCATGACATATACTGTTGTGTCGATATTTTCTCCTCGGACCTTGAAAATTTATGGTGGGGATACGCAAACTTCTCAACAGGCCGTACCAATATCCGCAGCTGGTCTCCAAGGTGAAGAGTCTCTAGTCGATAGAATAATGTAGGTAAGGGAAGTCGGCAAATTAGATCCGTAACTTCGGGAAGATTGAGATAGTCGGGCTTGATTGGGAAACAATAACATGGTTTATGTGCTCGTTCTGGGTAAATAGAGTTTCTATCATTTATGATAGTTATTTGTTCCCCGGATAGTTAGTTACGTAGCCAATTGTGGAACTTTCTTGCTAAAATTTTTAAGAATACTAATTTTTAATTAGTTCTTTTAAATTATAACGATTATCAATTAACAATCAATTCAGAACTGGCACGGACTTGGGGAATCCGACTGTCTAATTAAAACAAAGCATTGTGATGGCCCTAGCGGGTGTTGACACAATGTGATTTCTGCCCAGTGCTCTGAATGTCAAAGTGAAGAAATTCAAGTAAGCGCGGGTCAACGGCGGGAGTAACTATGACTCTCTTAAGGGAAGCTGGGAAGCTGGGTCGGATGAGCGCAGAAGGGGTGTTCTTGGACACTGTAATTCATAAGTCGTAAGTCTGATCAAGTCGACTCGGAACCTCCTCGTGGTGTTTCCTGGGTGCTGTTGAGTTCCTAGTCTCTAGGTTCTTCAGTAGCTAATTCGAGCGGCGAAGCAACTCTTGGGTTACCGCCTTGAGCCAAGAACGTTGGTCAAATATAATACTGTCCTCGGATCAAACACACACTCAGCGACTTCCGTCCTGGAGACCAACCGAGAGAGGCTATAGCAGTGGTAAATCTCGCGGGAGAGATTCCCTGTGCAGTATGGGGCGCCTCTTCAATACTAGAAGGGGTCGGTTCAATGTCACATCAACACAAAGACGAACTAGATACGCAACGTCAGCGTGAAGATGTAAAACTCCGATGGAGTGAGGAAGAAGCGTGGATGATGGCGAGAAAGGAGGTGGAGCTCGAAGCAAGTGGTAATTTGAGATTTCCTAATAAGAAGCTAGCGGAAGTATTTACTCACCGTAGCTCCGAAGCAATTAAATGTTTTCGGAAGAGGGGTGAATATAAGGCAAAACTGGAGCAGATAAGAGGGCAATCTACTCCCACCCCAGAAGCGTTGGACTCAATTACCTCACAGCGTCGCCCTAGTTTACTCGAGCGAAACCACCAAGTATCATCGTCGGAAGCGCAACCAATCAATCCATCAGAAGAACAGTCGAACTGGGAAATCATGCGGATACTACAGGGCTATCGCCCCGTAGAATGTAGTCCCCGGTGGAGAGCCCAGGTCTTGCAAACTATCGTAGATAGGGCGCAGACCGTAGGGAAGGAAACCACTCTCCAATGCTTATCCAACTATCTCCTGGAAGTATTTCCATTACCAAACGAACCACACACCATCGGTCGGAGCAATTTGCGAAGACCTCGAACTAGGAGACAGTTAAGACAACAAGAGTACGCACAGGTTCAGCGTCGTTGGGATAAGAATACTGGGAGATGCATTAAATCCTTGCTTGATGGAACAGATGAGTCGGTTATGCCAAACAAAGAGATAATGGAACCCTATTGGAAACAAGTAATGACGAATCCCAGCACATGCTCTTGCGATAACACAAGATTCCGTATGGAACATTCGCTTGAGACGGTTTGGTCAGCGATAACGCCACGCGACCTGAGGGAAAATAAGTTAAAGTTGTCAAGTGCTCCGGGTCCTGACGGTATCACTCCAAGAACAGCCAGGAGTGTACCCTTAGGCATTATGCTACGCATAATGAACCTGATTCTCTGGTGCGGCAAAATACCATTCTCTACCCGACTGGCCAGAACTATCTTCATTCCGAAGACTGTGACGGCAAATCGACCGCAAGACTTTCGTCCAATAACAGTCCCCTCGGTTTTGGTCAGGCAATTAAACGCTGTTCTGGCTTCTCGATTGGCTTCTAAAGTCAACTGGGATCCAAGGCAGCGCGGTTTCCTACCTACCGATGGGTGTGCTGATAATGCGACGTTGGTTGATCTCATTTTGCGGGAGCACCATAAACGGTGGAAGTCATGTTACCTTGCGACGGTGGATGTCAGCAAGGCTTTTGACTCAGTATCACACCAGGCCATTATCAAGACTTTACAGGCCTATGGTGCTCCAACAAACTTTGTCAGCTTTATACCTCCTCCCTCAATGGGGCAGGATGGAGTTCAGAGGTGCTTATACCCGCGCGGGGCGTTAAGCAAGGTGACCCTCTGTCTCCACTATTATTTAATCTTATCATTGATAGATTACTTAGGTCCTACCCCAGAGAGATTGGTGCCAAAGTCGGAAATACCATGACAAGCGCGGCAGCGTTCGCGGATGATCTGGTGCTATTTGCGGAAACTCCGATGGGGCTTCAAACATTGTTGGATACCACGGTAGGCTTCCTAGCCTCCGTGGGACTCTCCCTTAATGCTGATAAGTGCTTCACTGTCAGTATAAAGGGGCAAGCCAAGCAGAAGTGTACTGTCGTAGAACGACGGAGCTTTTGTGTAGGTGAGCGCGAGTGTCCTTCATTGAAGCGTACTGAAGAGTGGAAGTATTTAGGTATCCGGTTCACTGCGGATGGGCGGGCTCGGTATAGTCCAGCAGACGACCTCGGTCCGAAGCTGTTAAGATTAACAAGAGCCCCTCTGAAACCACAACAGAAGTTATTTGCACTTAGGACTGTCCTTATCCCACAACTCTATCACCAACTAACACTTGGGAGTGTGATGATAGGCGTCCTAAGACAGATTGGTACGGCAATTCGTAAGGAGATGGTTAGATCTCCCACTGGATGTACCAGTTGCGTACTTTCACGCCCCCCACACTTGTGGGGGTCTCGGGATTCCGTCAATTAGATGGATAGCACCGATGCTGCGTCTGAAGCGATTGAGCAATATTAAATGGCCCCACCTCGAACAATCCGAGGTAGCTAGCTCTTTCATTGACGACGAATTGCAAAGGGCTCGAGATAGATTAAAGGCGGAAAATGTGCAGCTGTGTTCGCGTCCAGAGATTGACTCGTATTTCGCAAATAGATTGTACATGTCTGTTGATGGTTGCGGTCTCCGTGAAGCAGGTCATTATGGCCCGCAACATGGATGGGTGAGTCAGCCCACGCGCTTGCTAACAGGAAAGGAATATTTGCACGGTGTCAAATTGCGGATAAATGCCCTACCCTCGAAGTCTCGTACGACGAGGGGAAGGCACGAATTGGAGAGACGGTGTCGTGCAGGATGTGATGCTCCCGAGACAACAAACCACATCTTGCAAAAATGCTATCGTACGCATGGGAGGCGGGTAGCTAGACACAACAGCGTAGTAAATGCCGTCAAGCGGGGACTTGAACGGAAAGGCTGCGTTGTCCATGTCGAACCAAGTCTGCAATGCGACTCGGGCTTAAATAAACCGGACCTGGTGGGAATCCGACAGAATCACATTTATGTGATAGACGTTCAGGTTGTGACAGACGGACATTCCTTAGACCAAGCGCACCAGCGCAAGGTCGAAAGGTACGACAGAGCTGACATAAGATCACAAATGCGGCGATTTTTCGGAGCGACAGGTGAAATCGAGTTTCATTCCGTTACACTCAACTGGAGAGGAATCTGGAGTGGTCAGTCGGTAAAACGATTGATTGCAAAGGATCTCCTCATCGCTGAAGATACCAAACTCATCAGCGTCAGAGCAGTAAATGGCGGAGTGACGTCCTTCAAATATTTCATGTATTGTGCTGGGTATACTCGAAGCTAGATGTACTAACCTCTAGTTTTCTATACTTTTGCCTGCTACCTTGCATTACATCTAAAAAGGTACAAACATCGCATTGTCAAAAAGAGGTGGTTTTAGTACGTAGGCGCTGTGGGACTTCATTGTCCCGGTGATGCAGCGAATCGTGCATACGAGATTGTCCAGTAGTTGGTTGCTCGTATCTTTAGAAGATTTCCTTCCTCGGCGATCAAAAAAAAAAAAAAAAAAAAAAAAAAAAAATAGCCAAATGCCTCGTCATCTAATTAGTGACGCGCATGAATGGATTAACGAGATTCCTACTGTCCCTATCTACTCAGTCTTGTTTGGACTGTCGTTGCGTGCGGTTGTGTCGCGGTCGTTTGATTTACGAATCTTGAACGCAAAACAGATTGCATAAGTGCAAAACAGAGACACCGATTGAAACGGTGAAGTGCTCACTTGTCGTAAACAAGTGGATTAGTGTGCCAAGCAACGGTAACTTGTTTACCAGTTGAGACTGTGCGTGTGAGTGACAGTGCGAGTGTGTGTGTGAGCACGTGCTCAAGTACAGTGGACACTCGAGAAGAGTGCTAGTACAGTGCGCCCTCGCTAAAAGGGCCAAGTGCGGTTTTCGGCGTGCGTGATCGGACTCGTGCGTGAGCCGATTGTTCGTGCGTGAGCCGATAGTTCGTGCGTGACACGAAAAATTTTTTCGAATTTTTTCGTGACACGAACTATTCGTGTAGAGACGTTGTCATGGACGGATCCATGAAACGCAGTGGAAGCACCATCAGCGTGATGAGCGCTTCCAGCGTTGTTGAAAGCGCCCGCAGCGCTACGTCGTGTGTTGAGTCGGCCGCGGAGTCGATGAATGTCACTGGTAGTGACACCGTTGATGAGTCGGGCGCCGAGATGACGGTCGTCGTCGGTAAGCGGGAGAAGAAGGCGCGGAAAGCGAAGGCTCGCTCGGCTCGTTCGTCGCCGGTGCTGGAGCAAGTCGCCCCCGTCGCGAAAAAGCCGCATCTGGACAGCGTGTCCATGCCCGCCCCCGCCGCGCCCCCCGTGAAGCCAGCCAAACGTAAGGCTGCCGCCGCTGCTGCTTCTCCTGAAGCTGTCGAAAGTCCAGCCGCTGGACCAGCCGAGACGGAGATACCGCGAAGCGGAGCGTGGCGAATTGTCGCCGGTGGCTCGTCTGCGATTCTCGCAGAGATTGGCGCCTCAGGGCAAGCCATTAGAAATGCCATGATTGGCATGGAGCCAGTAGCTGCATCGCAGCTATCGTCTGCTATCAGACGCTTGGAGGAGTTGGCGACATCGCTGACCCTCAGGAACGCTCTGTTGGAAGCGGCAGCGAGCAAACCTGCTGCACAGCCGCCCACCACCCCTGTTGCTGCGCATATTGCTGCGTACAATGCTGCCTTCCCCGCGGTCACCGCCAGAGCTGCTGCCGTTGTCCCCGTCCCCGGAGTGCCGGTCGCCGCGCCACGGATCAGCAAGCCAGCTGAGACGTGGTCCGCGGTGGTCACGAGTCGGGACCCGAACGTGTCCAGCAAGCAAGTGGCCGAGCGGGTGATGAAGGAGGTCGCACCGACGCTGGGAGTGCGTGTACATGAAGTACGCGAACTCAGGAGCGGAGGCGCTGTCATTCGCACGCCGTCGGTTGTCGAAATACAGCGGGTGGTAGCGAATAAGAAGTTCGCAGAAGTTGGACTGAATGTCCAACAGAAGAAGGCGGCAAGACCTTCCCTGAAGGTGATGGAGGTTGACACCAAGCTCACCCCGGAGGTCTTCATGCAGCAGCTCTACGAAAACAACTTCAAAGAGATGACGGTAGAGTCCTTTAAAAAGGCAGTGCACATGGTGTCAAAGCCATGGGTCGCGCAAGAAGGCAAGAGAGTGAACGTCTCCATCGAGGTAGACGACTCGATTGCGTCCTTGCTGGAAGGCCGTGAGAGGTTCTACATTCAGTGGTTCAGCTACAGGTTCCGCTGGATCGTAAGGACCCACGTATGCCACAGATGCGCAGGCTACGACCATAAGGTGGCCCAGTGTGGTGCAACAGAGGCGACATGCTTCCGATGTGGTCAGAAGGGCCACAAGATCTGGAAGTGCGAAAATCCGGTGGACTGCCGGAATTGTCGCTTTAATGGAAGGCCATCGGGGCATTTAATGCTCTCGTTGGACTGTCCAATGTTCGCTGCGAAGGAGGCAAGGTTTGCTGCTAATCATTAACCATGTTTAGCTTCATCCAAGCCAATTGTGGTCGGGGTCGCGTTGCGTGCATCGATATCGGTGTGCGTATGCGTGGTTTCGGCCACTCCTTTGCGTTGCTGCAGGAGCCCCACACAGACTTGGATGGCCGAATAATTGGATTCCCAGCCGGGATGAAAATTTTCGGTAGTCGAATCTTCGAGGGACACCGAAGGAACTCTGCCGTCATCATCGACGATCCAGATGCCATCTGCCTACCGGTCGAGTCGCTAATCACCGAGGCTGGAGTATGCGTGAGGGTCACGGGTAAATTTGGCTCTATTTACCTGACCTCACTGTACTGCCATGCACATGCTGAGTTGATGGGCGCTTTCCAGTACATGGATGCCATACTGCTACTGGCGAGCAGTACTCCGGTCATCCTCTGCCTAGATGCGAACGCTGTATCCCCGATGTGGTTCTGTAAACGCTACGATAGCTATCGTGGCCAGCCGAACTACAGACGGGGTGAGCAGCTAGAGGATTGGATTCTCGCAAGCCGAGCCGGAGTCGTCAACAGATTCAGCGAGGTGTACACGTTCGATAATCGCCGTGGACAGAGCGATATTGACGTAACAATCGTTAGCGAAGCAGCGTCTGCGTGGGCCGCGTATGACTGGAGTGTGGACGAGTGGGAGATGAGCGACCACAACATTATCACTGTTGTGTGACGCCTTCCCCAGACACAGTTGAGAGCACATATGCTCCTGTGCCGTCCTGGAAGCTCAGGAATGCTAACTGGCGGTTGTTCGACTCTGAACTGGTAGAGGAAATTCGGGAGCACCTTCCGTTGGAGCACATCAGGATGTCGCCGTTGGACTCCTCGGTGTCTGCGCTACGCCTTGCCGTACAGTCTACGTGCGACAGGGTGCTAGGTCGCAGAACGTCGCGAGCCGCTGGAAAGGTGAAGTGGTGGTCCACTGAGCTGAGTACAAAACGTCATGAAGTCAGGAGACTTAGGCGGAGGCTCCAGGATGCTAGGCGCAGAGGGAACGAATCTGCGCAGTTTCTTGCAACTCATCTGCGGACGGCGGTCCGCGAGTTCAAGAAGCTCATCCTGAAGACGAAGGAGGACCATTGGCGGAACTTCGTTGGAGACCACAGAGATGACCCATGGGGGCATGCGTACAAGATTTGCCGAGGACGAAAGCGGTCCACAGAGTTGGGATGCCTTCGCGAGGATGGCAGGCCGGTCGTAACCTGGCACGACTGCGCGAGTCTCCTCCTCCGTAACTTCTTCCCAGTTGCGGCAGCGAGTGACGACATTGTCATTCCAAGCGGAGCTACACCGGTTCTCGAAGCCTTCGAGATCGGAGTATGCGTCGCCCGGTTGAAGAGCAGGCGCTCTCCCGGATTGGACGGCATCACAGGTGGTATCTGCAAGGCAGTATGGCGTGCTATCCCCGAGCACATAACAGCGTTGTTATCTCGCTGTGTGGCAGAGGGATATTTTCCCCTTGAGTGGAAATGCCCGAGAGTAGTGGCGCTCCTCAAGGGCCCCGATAAGGAAAGGAGTGATCCAGCTTCCTATCGGGGCATCTGCCTGCTGCCAGTGTTTGGCAAGGTGCTAGAGGGGATCATGGTGAATCGGATGAAAGAGGTGCTTCCGGAAGGAAATAGATGGCAATTCGGCTTTCGACCTGGACGCTGTGTTGAGGATGCCTGGCACCACGTAAAGGCCAGCGTTGCCGCCAGCCAGGCGGTATACGTGTTGGGTCTTTTCGTGGATTTCAAGGGTGCCTTCGACAACGTTGAGTGGAGCGCTGTGATGCGCCGCTTGATCGACGCGGGATGCCAGGAAGCCAGCTTATGGAGAAGCTTCTTCAGTGGCAGAAAAGCGAGGATGACCAGCAGATTCGGAGAGGTTGACGTGGAGGTCACTCGAGGATGTCCGCAGGGATCCATCAGTGGACCATTTATTTGGAACACTATGATGGATGTGCTGCTCCAACGTTTGGAGCCCCTGTGTGTATTCAGTGCGTATGCAGACGATCTGCTGGTCCTCGTCGAGGGAAGGTCGAGAGCCGAGCTGGAACGTCGTGGAAAGGAGCTGATGTCCGTCGTGGGAGCCTGGGGAGCTGAAGTCGGAGTTTCGATTTCGACCAGCAAGACGGCAATGATGTTACTTAAAGGGAGATTGGCCGCTTCTAGGTCACCCTTTGTAGAGTTTGCAGGAGCAGGCCTACGGTATGTAACTCAATACCGATACCTGGGCATCACAGTCGGCGAGCGGCTTAGTTTTCAGCCGCACATCGCAGGATTACGCGGTAAGTTGGCTGGAGTCAGTGGTGCACTCAGTCGCGTTCTGAGGGTTGACTGGGGTCTCAGTCCCCGATCCAGACGCACTGTGTATGCTGGACTCATGGTGCCTTGTGCGCTATTTGGTGCCTCAGTGTGGTATTCCGCGGTTAAGAGTACGATGGTCGCCAGGAGGCACCTCTGCTCTTGCCAGAGAGTCATGCTCTTGGGATGCCTGCCGGTATGCCGTACAGTGTCCACTGTGGCACTGCAGGTGCTTGCTGGAGCCCCCCCTTGGACTTGGTTGCCAGGCAACTGGCGATTAGGTACAAGGTGAAGCATTCCCACCCGTTGGAGGAAGGCGATTGGCTGTTCGGTCTGGATGTGGCAAATCTGGATCGGAAGCAGATGAAGGCGATGCTGGATGAACGTATGTGCTGCGAGTGGCAACGCAGGTGGGATGACGATGAGCACGGTCGACCGACTCATGAGTTTATCCCGGACGCATGCTTCGTCTTCAGCCGGAAGGACTTTGGTTTTGGACTTCACGCTGGATTCTTGCTGACTGGCCATGGATCGCTGAATGCATTCCTGTATGAGAGAAGTCTGAGTAGGACGCCCACATGTCAATGTGGTGCGCTTTGCGAAGACTGGCAGCACGTGCTAGTGGCTTGCCCACTCTACACAGATTTGCGAGACCTCGATGGACTTGGTGTTAGAAGGGAGGATACCCGTTGGGACTTTTCCCGGGTCCTGGACACACCGGAGCAGCTCCAGATGTTGGAATTGTTTGCGCGAGCGGCATTTAAAAGGCGGCGACGAATGACACAGGATCAACCAGTGCCGGGTCGGACGGGCCAAAACTGGTAGCAGTAGCTCACACACACTGCAAAGCCGTACCAGAGCGCTTTAATCTGGCAGATGAACCCCCATCGGGGTGACTCGGGGATGATCCATTCCTTGTTCAGGTGAACAAAAATGGCTAGTAGTTTCGACTGCGAACAGCCCGCCAAAGCTGCAAATCTGGTAGACGAACCCCATGAGGGGGGAGTTGAGGATGATCCATTCCCTGTTCGTGTTGAACAAAAATGGCTAGTAGTCTCTGACTGCGAACAGCCCGCCAAAGCTGCAATCTGGTAGACGAACCCCATGAGGGGGGAGTTGAGGATGATCCATTCCATGTTCGTGTTGAACTAAAATGGCTAGTAGTTTCGACTGCGAACAGCCCGCCAAAGCTGCAAATCTGGTAGACGAACCCCATGAGGGGCGAGTCGGGGATGATCCATTCCCTGTTCGTGCTGAACAGAAATGGCTAGTAGTTTCGACTGCGAACAGCCCGCCAAAGCTGCAAATCTGGTAGACAAACCCCATGAGGGGCGAGTCGGGGATGATCCATTCCATGTTCGTGTTGAACTAAAATGGCTAGTAGTCTCTGACTGCGAACAGCCCGCCAAAGCTGCAAATCTGGTAGACGAACCCTAGTTGGGGGGAGTCGCGGACGATCCATTCCGTGTTGTCGAGGACACATATGGCTAGTAGTTTCGACTGCGAACAGCCGACCGAAGCTGTGATTCGGTACTACGGGATGGGCTAGTGGCCCAAGGCTAGCCCAATTAGTGGTTGGCCCCCTTGTGGGAGATCGTAGTGGCTGTGGTTTGATACCCAAATGCGGGGAGAGTCATTGGACTCAGCGTGGAGTTGCGTTACACAACCGGGTGCTGTACCCATAGACCAGCAGAGGTTTTAGATGGGCCTCGCTCCTTACCCAGGGGGAGTGTCATGTCCGACAGCATGGCATTCAATAGGCACTGACGAGATGCTGCAATAGCAGTATCTCCGAAGGGCGTTGGTTGACGCATTGTTTTGACCCGCTGTACTATATGTCACAAGTGTGGCATATTAGAGTACCGTGGTTGTAAACCCTATTAATGGGTACACGTCACGTTAAATAAACTCGACTTCATGTCCCTATCTACTATCTAGCGAAACCACAGCCAAGGGAACGGGCTTGGAATAATTAGCGGGGAAAGAAGACCCTTTTGAGCTTGACTCTAATCTGGCAGTGTAAGGAGACATAAGAGGTGTAGAATAAGTGGGAGATATTATTCCTTGTGTTTGATATCGCCAATGAAATACCACTACTCTTATTGTTTCCTTACTTACTTGATTAAATGGAACGTGTATCATTTCCTAGCCATTATACGGATATATTTATTATATCTTATGGTATTGGGTTTTGATGCAAGCTTCTTGATCAAAGTATCACGAGTTTGTTATATAATCGCAAACAAATTCTTTAATGAGAGAGTGCATTTATGTATTTTTAATTTGAAATATTTGGTATAACTCCAATTACTCAGGTATGATCCAATTCAAGGACATTGCCAGGTAGGGAGTTTGACTGGGGCGGTACATCTCTCAAATAATAACGGAGGTGTCCCAAGGCCAGCTCAGTGCGGACAGAAACCACACATAGAGCAAAAGGGCAAATGCTGACTTGATCTCGGTGTTCAGTACACACAGGGACAGCAAAAGCTCGGCCTATCGATCCTTTTGGTTTAAAGAGTTTTTAACAAGAGGTGTCAGAAAAGTTACCATAGGGATAACTGGCTTGTGGCGGCCAAGCGTTCATAGCGACGTCGCTTTTTGATCCTTCGATGTCGGCTCTTCCTATCATTGTGAAGCAAAATTCACCAAGCGTTGGATTGTTCACCCATGCAAGGGAACGTGAGCTGGGTTTAGACCGTCGTGAGACAGGTTAGTTTTACCCTACTAATGACAAAACGTTGTTGCGACAGCATTCCTGCGTAGTACGAGAGGAACCGCAGGTACGGACCAATGGCACAATACTTGTTCGAGCGAACAGTGGTATGACGCTACGTCCGTTGGATTATGCCTGAACGCCTCTAAGGTCGTATCCGTGCTGGACTGCAATGATAAATAAGGGGCAATTTGCATTGTATGGCTTCTAAACCATTAAAAGTTTATTTTATAAACGACAATGGATGTGATGCCAATGTTATTTGTAACATAGTAAATTGGGAGGATCTTCGATCACCTGATGCCGCGCTAGTTACTTATTAAAACATTATTTAATACAATGACAAAGCCTAGAATCAATTGTAAACGACTTTTGTAACAGGCAAGGTGTTGTAAGTGGTTGAGCAGCTGCCATACTGCGATCCACTGAAGCTTATCCTTTGCTTGATGATTCGATTTTTTTAAATTGCTGATGTACTATTATTATATGGAAGAGTATTTCATATAATAATAAGTCCATTTCTATCCTCTTTTTTTTTTAGGTAGCCAAATGTATCGTCATTTCTTTAGTGACGCAATGAATGTACTTTAAGAGATTCCTACTCTTCATGTTTAAATGGGTGAAAAAAAAAGTTATATATATATATAAGTTAAAAGAACGAATACGGCGTTTCAAACTGTGTTCGTCATAATGTAGCCAAATGAATCGTCATTTATTTAGTGACGCAATATATATATTTAAAGAGATTCCTACTGTACCTATTAAAAGGTCAAAAGAAAAAAATGTTATATGTATATAACTTTAATAAATGAAAACGGCGGTGCCAACTGTCATCTTCATAATGTTGCCAAATGAATTGTCATTTATTCAGAGATACAATAAATATTTTTAAAGAAACTCCTACTGTCCATATTGAAAGGTGGAAAAATAATGTTATATGTATATAACTTAAAAGAACGAAAACGGCGGTTTCAACTGTGATCGTCATAATGTAGCCAAATGAATCGTCATTTATTTAGTGACGCAATATATATATTTAAAGAGATTCCTACTGTACCTATTAAAAGGTCAAAAGAAAAAAATGTTATATGTATATAACTTTAATAAATGAAAACGGCGGTGCCAACTGTCATCTTCATAATGTTGCCAAATGAATTGTCATTTATTCAGAGACACAATAAATATATTTAAAGAAACTCCTACTGTCCATATTGAAAGGTGGAAAAATAATGTTATATGTATATAACTTAAAAGAACGAAAACGGCGGTTCCAACTGTGATCGTCATAATGTAGCCAAATGAATCGTCATTTATTTAGTGACGCAATATATATATTTAAAGAGATTCCTACTGTACCTATTAAAAGGTCAAAAGAAAAAAAATGTTATATGTATATAACTTTAATAAATGAAAACGGCGGTGCCAACTGTCATCTTCATAATTTATATGAAAAAAAAAAAATTTACTCAACATTAAAATTTTTCATATCATATGAAAATATATCATAACGTATGGGATTTATTTAATATCGCCCATATATATGAAAAAAAAAAAATTTACTCAACATTCAAAATTTCTCATATCATATGAAAATATATCATAACGTATGCGATTTATTTAATATCGCCCATTTATATGAAAAAAAAAAAATTTACTTAACATTTAAAATTTTTCATATCATATGAAAATATATATCATAACGTATGGGATTTATTTAATTTCGCCCATTTATATGAAAAAAAAAATTTACTCAACATTTAAAATTTTTCATATCATATGAAAATATATCATAACGTATGCGATTTATTTAATTTCGCCCATTCATATGAAAAAAAAAAAAATTTACTCAACATTTAAAATTTTTCATATCATATGAAAATATATATCATAATGTATGGGATTTATTTAATTTCGCCCATTCATATGAAAAAAAAAAAATTTACTCAACATTAAAATTTTTCATATCATATGAAAATATATCATAACGTATGGGATTTATTTAATATCGCCCATATATATGAAAAAAAAAAAACAAATTTACTCAACATTTAAAATTTTTCATATCATATGAAAATATATCATAACGTATGGGATTTATTTAATTTCGCCCATTTATATGAAAAAAAAAAATTACTCAACATTTAAAATTTTTCATATCATATGAAAATATATCATAACGTATGGGATTTATTTAATTTCGCCCATTTATATGAAAAAAAAAAATTTACTCAACATTTAAAATTTTTCATATCATATGAAAATATATCATAACGTATGGGATTTATTTAATTTCGCCCATTTATATGAAAAAAAAAAAAATTACTCAACATTAAAATTTTCATATCGTATGAAAATATATATCATAACGTATGCGATTTATTTAATTTCGCCCATTCATATGAAAAAAATAAAAATTTACTCAACATTTAAAATTTTTCATATCATATGAAAATATATCATAACGTATGGGATTTATTTAATATCGACTATATATATGAAAAAAAATTTTACTAAAAACTAAAAATATTAATATCGCCCATTTATCGTATGGGAACATCCATATCATATGGGAATATGCATATCACATACGAATGTTTTATACTTTGGTGATTTCTTAAAAACGCCCATTTATTGTATGGGGAAAAAATGTTAATTTATTATTGAGTGGTACTTTCAAACATAAATGGTCAATTTCGAGAGTATGTGGCACAAAACCTACTTAGGTGGTGTGATGTCGAGCATGGTCAGTCATATGTTATATTGGTAAAATTCTTAAATTCATATGTCTTATGCATTTATAATCGGCAATGTCTATTTATTTATTTATTATAATGAAATTTGATGGTATTTATAAAAATACATATGAAAATTTATTGTTGAGTGGTACCTTCAAACATAAATGGTCAATTTCGAGAGTATGTGGCACAAAACCTACTTAGGTGGTGTGATGTCGAGCATGGTCAGTCATATGTAATATTGGTAAAATTCTTAAATACATATGTCTCATGCATTTATAATCGGCAATGTCTATTTATTTATTTATTATAATGAAATTTGATGGTATTTATAAAAATACATATGAAAATTTATTGTTGAGTGGTACCTTCATATATAAATGGTCCATTTCGAGAGTATGTGGCACAAAACCTACTTAGGTGGTGTGATGTCGAGCATGGTCAGTCATATGTAATATTGGTAAAATTCTTAAATACATATGTCTTATGCATTTATAATCGGCAATGTCTATTTATTTATTTATTATAATGAAATTTGATGGTATTTATAAAAATACATATGAAAATTTATTGTTGAGTGGTACCTTCAAACATAAATGGTCAATTTCGAGAGTATGTGGCACAAAACCTACTTAGGTGGTGTGATGTCGAGCATGGTCAGTCATATGTAATATTGGTAAAATTCTTAAATACATATGTCTTATGCATTTATAATCGGCAATGTCTATTTATTTATTTATTATAATGAAATTTGATGGTATTTATAAAAATACATATGAAAATTTATTGTTGAGTGGTACCTTCATATATAAATGGTCCATTTCGAGAGTATGTGGCACAAAACCTACTTAGGTGGTGTGATGTCGAGCATGGTCAGTCATATGTAATATTGGTAAAATTCTTAAATACATATGTCTTATGCATTTATAATCGGCAATGTCTATTTATTTATTTATTATAATGAAATTTGATGGTATTTATAAAAATACATATGAAAATTTATTGTTGAGTGGTACCTTCATATATAAATGGTCCATTTCGAGAGTATGTGGCACAAAACCTACTTAGGTGGTGTGATGTCGAGCATGGTCAGTCATATGTAATATTGGTAAAATTCTTAAATACATATGTCTCATGCATTTATAATCGGCAATGTCTATTTATTTATTTATTATAATGAAATTTGATGGTATTTATAAAATACATATGAAAATTTATTGTTGAGTGGTACCTTCATATATAAATGGTCCA